>NW_012148819.1:1285143-1287665 GCF_000956105.1 Propithecus coquereli | reverse complement strand
AAAATAAGCCATAATATGTTTTAGATAAAAGAATAAAAGGGATTTAAATGAAGAGATTTGAATTCTCTCTGGATTCTGCAATTTTTGAATAACATATTTGACAAGTATGAAAGGTCTTTATTTCTTTGAAAGCACAGATAGTAATCTAAAGCAGTACCTTGGGAGGAGAAGGGTGAGACGACCGAGTAGAGACATTGCTTGCTGGACCATCCTGTAGGGTTTCATGTAAAAGAGAGGGAAGAGGAGACGCAGCTGAGGTATAGATCATAAAGAGAAGTGCTGGAAACTGCCAGAACGTCATAGAGGAAAATTACGAAGCAGAGAAGGAAGAAGATAAAGGAAAAAAGATATCAGCTAGAATCCAACCCAGAGAGACTTGGAGCCCAGTGAAGGGGTAAGGGGAGATTCCTCTCTCCCTCCCACGTGCTTTCAGTGACCAGCAGGCTACCAAGTTTCTTGGACGCTTTTCTACTCCCACAAGCCCAAGCACTGTGGCAAACATAGAATGGTGGGGAGAACTTGCGTGATCCCAGAGCTTGGGCATTCTGTGCAGGGTTCTCCTCCAAGGAGAGTGACCCAAGAGGCCAGAGAGCTGGCTTTCTTCCATTGAGATGCTTTTCTTTCCCTGCCCCCACCCCCTCATCCACTGCACCTAGGAGAGCAGCAGTCTGAGCTGAGAATTTGGCCTGTGGCTAGCTCTCCCCAGCGGCATGTACTGCAGGCTGAGGTTTCCACAGAGAGACCCATGCCTTTGCCCTTGACCTGCAGTGGACCTGTGATGCCTCATCTGGGAGCTCCCTGCCCACTGGGGTTTCAAGGAGATGCATGCCGGTGGGTCAGACAAGCAGGCCAGAGAGATGCCATGCCCCTAGGACTCAGGTAGGTTGCTGGGGGACAACTTCCCAGACTTGCAGAGGGGAAGTCTGGGAACTGGACTCAGGTAGCATGGGAGCCCATATGAACAGAACCAATGGGAGTATACTGTGAGGTTCTGAGACACGGAGATCTGGGAAAGTGCCCATCCCCCCAGCAGGAAAACCACCCTGTTGGATTGGGGTGGGTCCTAGGCAAGGAATATCCCAGCCCCGAGAGCCACAGCAACCAAGCATGGCACATTCAGGTGCTTGAGCTGACCACAAACTGCAGCTCCTTCCCAACCCATTGCAACAGGGAGAACAGTCTGAGCCAAGAATTAGCAAGCAGTCACATCTGTCCAGCGGGCATGTATTCCAGACTCAGGTCTCCACAAAGAGTGAGGCCTATGCCTCTTCCCTTAAAGACCTACAGTGGACTTGGGGTGCCCAGTCTGGAAGCTCCCTGCCCACTGGTGTTTCACAGAGATACATGCCAGAAGGTCAGACACACAGGGTGGATTCTGTGCCCCACAAACTTGAGCAGGTTGCTGGGGGACCCAGAGGGGAGGATTGAGGGCTGGTGGCAAGGGAGCCGATGTGGACAGAACTGATGCGAGAATACTGTGGGGTTCTAAGACGTGGCAATCTAGGACAGTGCCCACCCCTCCCCACAGGAAAGCTGTGCTGTTGGATTAGGGAGGGTCCTCTGGTAGGAAAGATCCCAGCCAAGGGTGCCATGGTAACCTAGTGTTACAGGCCCCTCTCCCACAAATAGCCCTCCCAATCTGGAGAGCCTGCCCTGACTTTCCTCCCAGCGGCTCCCCCTAGCAGCAGTGAAAGCAATCTCTGAGCAAAGACTTCCAGGCTCGGGCAACCTAACCATGCTATCTATACCTCTCTCCTCCAACCACCTCTGCTGTGGTGGAGATCAAGCAACTGCCTAGGAGCTACAGGACCCTTCCCAAAGCCTGGGGTACTAGAGCTTACCACAGGCATAAAAGAACATCTCAGCAGTTGGCTCCTTCATGCAAGCATCAACCACTCACAGGGAGAACAACTAGAATGGCTTTTATTTAAAAGCTGATGTGGATGTAGAGAGAAGGGAATGCTTATACACTCTTGGTGGGACTGCAAATTAGAACAACCTCTATGGAAAACAGTATGGTGATTCCACAAAGAACTAAAAGTAGACCTGTCATTTAATCCAGGAATTCCACTACTGTGTGTTTACCCAAAGGAAAAGAAGTCATTTCATCAAAAAGACACCTGCACTTGAATGTTTATTACAGCACAATTCACAATTGCAAAGATGTGGCATCAACCCAAGTGCCCATCAATTCATGAGTGGATTAATAAAACGTATTATATGTACACCATGGAGTACTACTCAGCCAATAGAACAGATGAATTAATATCTTTTGCAACAATCTGGATGGAACTGGACACCATTCTCCTAAGCGACGTATCTCAGGAACGGAAAAACAAACACCTCATGTACTCACCATTAAGTTGGAACTAACTGGTGAGTACACAAATGCACAGAGGGAAGTAAAACTCCGTGGAAAGCAACCAGCGGGGATGGGGGAGGAAGGGAATGGAGTAATCCAACCTAATGGATACCATGAACACTATTTGGGTGACGGGCACACCTATAGCCAGGACTCAAGC
>NW_012148819.1:1283039-1285017 GCF_000956105.1 Propithecus coquereli | reverse complement strand
GAGAAAATTGTAATTTTTTTATATGTTAATTCTGTTCCAAGAAAAAAATCATAGCTTTTGTTTTCTCTACTTGTTATTGTCATGTGTTCAACCCCAATATATCAAAATTGACTTTTGTAAAAATTTTCTTATTGCCTTATGGTATCTGAATGGAACTTTCATTATTTGATTAATTTTGTTTTAATCAAATAGTGGGGAAGTTAATCCAAATAATTAGTTGCCCCTGTACAATTATGCAACGTCTACATTAGTGAGTTATTTACAAAGAGAGGATATAGAGCATGGCAGAAGAGTCACACTTTGTCTCCCAGAAGTTTTTAAATATGTACTAAACTTTTCATTGAGAAAACTCCTAATTGTCAAGGAGAGTAAAAGAGCAACCCCAAAGTCTGGGGGAAGTAAATTAAAATGCTCCCAAGTCAATCAAATGCTTTTGAGATCTTATGCCCTGTGTTAAACCTGATTTAATTTTGGCAGTTTCTGCTACATTGTTTGACAACTGACACACTGTAACAAAGATCAGGCTCTTCCATTTTAACCCATGTTGTCCTAAGAAATCCTCTTAAAATCAATGTATCAATTTAACTTAATTTTAATTCTTCCTCCTCGAACTTCCATTTTAACTATGGTGAAATTGGACCCAGTTTTCTCAGGACATTCCTGTTGTCCCTACACCCCTTTTACTCTCCAGTCTGCCACAGCATGTCTAGTCTTCCTGCTTACAAACCACTAAGGAAGAAGCAGCCAGGTAAGGCTCTAGAAATGCAGTGATGAGGTCTCCTACTTCATCATTACCGTAGTCTACTAGACACTAGCATTTGACTGTTCGCTTTAAAGGGAAAGACAGAGATGCCAAAATAGACTTTGGTGATGGCATCAGTCAGTGGATGTTATGCCAAACTCCCAGAAGCCGGGTTATGTCCAATTTCTCCTTTCTGCAGGGTCTGATGTTCACCTAATTTTTCAAAAGAAAAATGAAAAACAGGACAAGGTTGCACAAAACCCAAATAGTTCTTTTATCTTACACACACACACACACACACACACACACACACACACATAAAGAGAAATGATAGAGTTGCTTTAGTGGAATAAGTGTGCACAGAGTTAGCACAGAAAAGATGAAGGAGCACATGAAGCTTTAAATAATATATAAATCACGTTTCTCATATATTTTTTCTAAAACTAAAGCCTAGAACATGGGACCATTTTAGTGGGCATGGTGGAAAACAAGGGAGTTGTGGGCACATTTAATTGAGGTTTTTTTTGCTCTTATTCTTTTATTTTTCATTAACTGATGTTCTCAGAAGAGTCTGTGTTTATTTTAAAGAGCGTGGTTCCTAATTTTTGCCATGCCTAGAACAATTTCATATAGTATCCGCGTCATAGATATTAGCCAGAAGAAGGGAGTATATGCCAAATTCTTCATTTAAAAAAAGTAAGCATAACAAGAAAATCTTAATTAAGAAACATATATTAAAACCTTAGGATCCATGCAATAAATATATTTCAGGGGACATGCTGAGACAAACACAGAGAACCTAAAAGGAACATTAAGTGAAGAGATCTACTTTAGATGGAGATATACTCTGAATATGGTTATTGATACATACATTCTCAATGGTTGCAATAAAGGATAAAACAGGAAATATAAGCATATATTTACCTTAATATCATGAACCGTTTATCTGATTATTTTCTCAGCATATTTAATTGAGCCATAGTTAAATACTATACTCGTAAATAATAATAATGATAATTTTAAACTCCTGTATTATATTTCCTAATTGATTCTAGCATATATGTAACAGAAATGTTTTGTCTAAAAATAGTCTGAAAAAAAGTGTATTACTAAACCAAGGCAGAATTTTGCGCTCCTACGGTTAGCAATTTGTTAATTGTTTATTGAAGAATTAAAAATAATTTTCTGATACATTTTAAAGTCACAAGTAATCATTTGTATTGTGAAGAATTAAAA
>NW_012148819.1:1281785-1282989 GCF_000956105.1 Propithecus coquereli | reverse complement strand
ATGTTATAAAATAATACTTCAACTTTCAACTTTGTAATCATTTTACATAAATTCCTACTTTTATGTTTTGTGTTTTTAGTGGTTGCTTTTGGCAGAAATCACATCTTGTTATTTTTAGAGTACAGTTTTATTTAACAACCTGCACTTACCCTGTATTTAGTTCTTTCATGTTTAGGGCTTCTCTGGAAGGCATAATTCTACTGTGGAGAAAAAATAACTTATTTTGAGGCAGAGAGAGAGGGAGAATATGAAAATATGCTCACTTGATGGAGGCAGGGAAGGGAGAACACCTGCAGCTCATTTGAAACATATATGTGTTCTGACTGCTTGGGTATTCCCAGAGTCCATTAGAGGCAATTTCACAACCCTGGGGCTGGCCGGCTTACTTCTAGGTCAGTAGTATGATCGTTTTATCTTTATTGTTCTGCATAGTTACATTTCACTTCTTCACCAAGAGCAAAGATTTAGCATGTGCTTTCGATTTAGCAAGTGAAGCAAGCCTAGTAGAGTGACTGACATAGCAGGGGCTCACTGACTACTCAGAGTGATAGAACTCTCAATAGTCCAAAGTTTAGGAACACCACATTTCAGTGATAGAACTTGAAATCCTATAATGGGAAAACAGAGCTCGAATGCTAGTTGAAGAGCCAGGTGAGTACACCATTTTATGGCAATGTGAAATAATGTGTGTCAGCAATGCTGTGATAGCAGTATACATGTCATACTATTGGCAAACACACAAACTAATTTAATACAGTCTGTATAACTAGAGCATGCTTCCCAGATGGGGTGATGTCCAAGCCAAACCTGAATGAGAAACCAGAGTTAGGCTAGGAAGGGAGGGGTGAAAACATCAAGGCAAAGTGAATAACATATTCAAAGGACCCTCACCTTCATGCCCCATAACTGTACAGTCTTTATCTTCTCCTAATAATAATAAATTTTGTCTGTACCATATTTCATTTCTTCAAGGCCACTGACTCTGCCACAGGATGATCATTAAGTTAAACATAAAAAAAAAAAAAAAATGACCAGTATCTCTTCACCAACCCTTCAACCAAATCCCATGAGGTTAAATGTTTAACTCAATTTCACAGGTGACGAAACTGAAATTAGAAAAGATATCACAAAGCACTTATTTTATAAAAGTCCCCCTTTGGAATTGTCCTGAGAATTTTAGAGTTGTATGTTTAAAATATTTGTA
>NW_012148819.1:1267135-1269039 GCF_000956105.1 Propithecus coquereli | reverse complement strand
CTGTGATTTGTTGAACCGCGGTGAAATGGTACACCTCTATTATATTTGAAATAAGACACCTAAAGTATTGTGACTTTAACCCTGCATAATGCACTATTTTTCCTTCTATGCAGCATCAGAAACACCACATCACAAGCCATGCCTAGCACTCATTTAAATGCAACCTCAGAGTCACACTGCATGTTACAAATATCTGGGAGCTGTGTGATTAGCTAACATCTTGTGCATAACTCTTAAAATTATAGCAAGTTCTCAGGAGACAATTAGCTTACCCTGTTTCTGTAATAAAATGAACTATGTTTTAGCAATGACTCTCAGAAGTAGTAGCAGGAAAATGCCTTTAAATCAGATAAATTCAAGAATCTCTGAAGAAAAAATGGAAACAAACTTATTGTAACCAAATACTTTGTTTCCCTGGTACAAACGGTCCCTAAGGTAGTGGAGAAGCAGACTGCTGAATATGGAACATGCCACTCACTGTCACTATTCCATACCTTTCTGCACTATAAGATGAGAAAGCTAAGAAATACATGAGAGCTTTCAATTCCCCTTCTCTCTGTACAGCTCAACAAATGTTAGGCTTCTGTCTGGGACAAAAACCTCAAAGCTGAATGGTCCTTTATGTTTACAAAAGTCCGTTCAAATCAGAATGAAGTAGAATTTTCAGAGAAAATATGCTTCAGGTTTTACTCCATTGGTACACCTTGAGAACCATCCAGAGACAGTCTTGGTATAAGAATTGAAATGATACTTGAAAGGGCAAAGAAAATAGTTGACTATTCACCTGACATCCTCCTTACCAGCATCTTATGTTGTTAGTTTGGGACTTCAAACTCTCATGACCCAAAAGACACACGACAACAATGACACAAACATACAAAAACAAAACTGGAAAAGTTTTTATGTTATATTATGCAGGAAAATATGAGAAGCATGTGAGGCTAAGATGAGATATTTGTGCATATCTGCTTGAGCTCTATGACTCACGAAGAATTTGTACCCTTTCCTTTTTCTCAGGTTAAATCCCCTAAGGAAAGAGATTTTGGCATAAAATGTATGGATTAAAGGCTTGGTATGATGATTCCTAGTTTGGTTTCCCATTTTAAAATAAGTAGCAAGAACTCATCATAGAATCTTTTAGCACTGGAAGAGTGAATACAATTTATACTTAATGGCATAACAAATAATAGTATGAGATTTGTCCACAACAGACAAACAAATAGGCAACCCTAATCTAAGGGCTCAAGTTACATCAGAAATCAAGCCATCACCCAGTCTAATTGCAAACGTCTTGCCCAGAGGACAAAATTCTCAGGATATAGAGAACTTAATTTTTAATGAAAAGGGTTTAGTTTATTTATTGACCTCCCTCATTCCTCCCAATAGGATTGAGAGCTACCTGCTCATTATATATATCTCCAATATTTAAAAGCAAAACAAAATAATTAGTAGGTAGTTGAGGAAGAAGAAAATAGAACTGTATCCCCAAACTCAGATTAAGGAAAGTTGTCAACTTGTAGTAAAAATTAACTGTAACCTTCTTAAAAATAAAGACAAACTTTGGAATTTGTCATCTAAGAGCAAATATATTCTGTTTCATTATTTGCTAACCCTAAGGGAGATGTTATGACAGAATTTAAAGACTATTGAGTACCATAGTAGACAGTGCACTTGATAGTAATTTTACAATATTATACAAGATCTTCTATTAACCAATAAAAGAAAGAGACAAATAATTAAAGATTAATTTATCTAAGCTGATTCTATAGCTGGCCAGAGTAGTATGTTCCTATGCATAGATTTCTGGTGATGAGGTTTAATAGAAAGAGACATATCTGAGAATTTTGAGCAGTGATTATCATATCCCTTGGTCTAATGCTTTCCCGAAACTAGTCAAAGAATCT
>NW_012148819.1:1260746-1266290 GCF_000956105.1 Propithecus coquereli | reverse complement strand
ATATTTTGTTTAATATATTTCATTTGAACACTAGGATCTATTTTTCTAAAAGTAATGTTTTTGGGTTTAATAAAAGTAGGTTTAATTCTCCTTTACAATGGTTGCTCAATATGTGCATTTGCTTCCTAAGGCTAATTTTAGAAAATAATTAGAACCACGCGAAAAGATACTTGCTTCCTAGTGGCTATAGGTAAGGATATAAATAACTGCATAAAGCTGGACAAGTGTTGTTTACACTAGTTGAAAACACTGGGATACTTGCTCTATCAGAAGACAATTCCTGACCACTATGGTTCTTAGGAAAATAACACAACAACTCTAAAAGAATGTTCAAAGATTCAGATCAATATTGAGAACCTACAGCTTGTTTTATGTACAAAGACAGAGTCAAATGAATAAATATAGTTGACTTTTAAATTCTTGAACACCTTCTTTGCTATGTAATACAAACAACAAAAAGGGAGAATAATGATTGAATCCAAAATCTTAATCCTGACATATGATACTTGATTGTAATTCTATGAAATTTAATGTAGATGAAATTGGTGCTGAGGTTTAAAGTGTCAGATGAGAGATTATTGTTTCTTTAAGGTTATTAAAGGTTGCTGTTTTGGCAGATGGGTTAAACCTTTGGTTTCCATGTCATGGACCTTCAAGGGGGACGTGAGTAATAAAAAGGATTTTGAAAATAATGTGTTTAAGCTTAGTGAATCCTGAGGCTGTCACCCATAATTCCTGATATCAAAATTCCTTTTTAATTGAAATATCCTTGTTTTCCTCAGTGATTGGCCCCATCTGTGAATAGTATAAAAACTGTTGCTTAGAATTCAGAAGGAATGGAAAGTGATAAACACTCCAGAAACATCATCAGCAACAGCTAGTATATTCTACCAAAGAGAAACTTTAAAACTACTTACTCAACTCACAGTCGACACTGGAAAAAAAAAAGTAAGGCAGATAAAATCCCCTACAACTAAGGAACTAAATAATTTATAGTCCAAAACAAACATTTTTTCAGAGTGAAAAGGAACACTATAAATAATTACAGAGGGCAACAGGCAAAAACCAGAACTTTCTCAGGCAAATCAAAAGGCTTGGTCACTCTAATTATATTCATTTTTTCATTAATGAGATGGAGATAAGCCCAGAAGACCTAAGTATTAAACAACAAATTATCCATCAATAATTATTTGTAAAAATTATCATCAGTAAATTAACAGTCATTAAATAAAATGGATAATTTCTATAAATATACTTCTTTTTAAGGTGATTATGCTAAGAGGTATGCTTCCTTAATAAATCTTTCTCCAAAGAAAACCTTCCAGAGACAGTGTTTTAACAAGTTCATTCCAAACACTAGCATTTATGACACCTGCACTCTAAATGTCAGTCAGAAGGTGTGCAGAATAATGTATACTATCCTACAAACTTAGACAACAAATAATAACAACTCTTTTTTGGTATGTAGCTTCAAATGGTCAATAAAATGTGGATTTCCAATTTGCCCAACTTTTTTCCTTAATGTGAAATAGGTAAATATGATTTGGGTAAAATTTCAAAACATTTAACTTTTTTGGCTTTTATTATTGCTTAATGTTTTTTTCCATTTAATCTAGACCATAAGATGTGCACTGTGTCAGTAAAACATTGTTAGACCCCAGAATACCAAAAGTGCTTCTGGTTATCAATAGCCTCGATCCCAGATGGTTCTGAAAATATTGAGAACACATGGTAACTAGGATACCATCCTAGATAAAGACTAAACAAAAATGGGTGGAGGATAAGAGACTTGACTCAGAGAGTAAGACATGGCTAGAAACTAAGAGAGACTTATAGCAAAAGGAGTGCAAAGGTTGATGTACCTGGGACATGTGTGATATAACTGGAACAGACTGGAATAAGAATTTTGATCAGGGCCAGCAGTCATAAATAATGGGTCTGGGTCATATATTCTATCCACATCCCAGAATCTTGGCACTAAGTAACTTTTCATCTTCCTCGGGATAATCTTTTGGAAAGATGTTGAGGATCTCTAAGTTTACCAAATTTGAATTTCAGCCATATTGCAAAATGAGAACTTGGAATAAAAATTAGTGTCATTTATAGAAAAAAAATGACACTACATGTTTATGGTATAAAATTTGTCTGTACCACCTAAGAAACGTAAAATGAAGTACATATATAGAGAATGATGGAGGCATGATGTCCAATCCATAGCCACATGTTATAATCATCTCTAACAGAAGAAAATAACCTAATGGTACAGAAAACCAAAACGTCCCTTAATAAGTCAATTATGGGGCACTGCAATCCCAGCTATCAACTAAATATACAGACATTAGAAATTTGATGTTTTTATTTTTTAACTATCAAATAGTGCTGAAAAAGACTTTAAATCAATTATTCAACTTCCCAAATATATAGGTGCAGAAAGTGAGGCTCAGAAATAAGAAAAATTACCTGCCTTAAAATTAACTTTCATCGTGTTATAACTCTAAGTGAGTGATTCTTTTCTAGGCTGCTTCCTACATCTTTTAACAAATTCAGTCACTTACTGGGCTAAATTCAACAACATTTATACCCATTATTTGACATAAACAGATAGTTTCTAATGAGTCTTTAATGAGTAAGAAACACCACTAATTAAACCCATGTTAGTTGACAGAAAACTTAGATTTAATCCTGTTTCTGACATTTACTATCTGTGTGCCAGTCTCTTAGTCTTAACTTATCTTGTTAAAGTGAGGAAGCTGAAGAATAGTTTGTCTATATCTCATTACTTTCATTCTGAGAAGAATGCATAACTAAATATGCTTTACTACATATGGGTACTTTGGTCCAATAAAGAACTTTATAATATTGCCTTAAAACTTACTTGATGTATAATAATTTTCTTGCTCAATTAAGCTGATCGATCATTACCTTTCCCCAAACATGGGCCATTGCTTGATGTATACGGCCCATGTACTGCCATTATATGTTAGCAAATATATATATTGAAAATATGCTCAGAATGCTGTTAAGGTAGAAACAGTAACACATGGAAGAAACAATTGAATTAATCATAATGGTTGGCCTCTTCCCTTGCATTTTAAGTTTTTAAGTTCAAATCTGGCATATAGCCCTACTAAAATTCTTGGTGCATGTGGTTTAGAGTACATAGCTATATTGTTACCCCATAAATGGTTTTATATAAATAAAATAGTCTATGCATCAATATGCACATTTTTTATAAAACTAAACTTTTTGGCAATATTATTCATATGATTGACCTATGTTTTTGTTAAAAAAAAGTGCATGCTCACTGATTTCCTTCTTGTTATGTCGAATCATATTTTTAAAAACCAGCCATGAAAGTTTGGCACTTGAAACTTCATTCTCTTCTCAGAATTTATACTTTCGAGAGTGTAGTTTTAACGTCTTATTTATAATTTAAGAAGGATACTCAAGATCAATATTTACCAATTTTGCTTTATTTTCTTGAGTATCATTCCATGGCAAACTGTACATGAACTACTAGTTTACTTTAAATACAGATAAATATCGTTAGAAAACAAGAAAACATGAATAGACTTAGCTTAGTCAGAAAAACTGACCAGACATCTATGAAGAAGTAATTATTCTGTTTTAATTTCACCCTTGTTTTTTAAGGAATCTTGAGTTCACAACTAATTAGCATGAAAGACTCATCAACTGCTTGCTTAAAGAGAAGGCCCGATTTTTACACAGTTGACTAAAATTGAGAAGTCTTCCTTCCCCACCCAGTTGGTGAAATGAATAGGGATTTTAATCCCTCGGTCTAATGCACTACGATAGTTAACAATGGACCAGTGCAGCTGCAGTGGTTTATCATTTCTTGTGAAGACTTAAGAAAGACTTTTGGCAGAAGATTGCCTCTCAACAAAAGATTTATGTCTTGTGTTTATTTGGAGAGGTTTTTATTTATTTTTGATAAGTGAAGCATAATTTAAAAATAGGGTACAGAAATAAATGAGACTGCTCCTATGATTATTCTACTCTTGGGATTCAAAGTCCTCCTACCCGCATACTGAGAAAAGCTTTTAATAAGGATATGTTCCAGAGTCCATGATAAAAAAAGTCTGAGGTTTTGCTAACATCTATTTAATAAAAGAGAGATCATATCTGGAAAAGGAGCTAAGAGTTAAAAGGACAAGGCCACTACGGAGAAGAGGGAGACTGATGGGAAGATGGCAGCATTCTTCCCAGCTGAAAGTTTGATGGAGGAAACCCCATTCCTTGTATGGTCAGGTTCATTGACTAGCAAGCAATATTCCCATAGATGACACCCCACTTTTCTCTGATTCGCTATGTATAATTTAGATGTATTATTGGGAATTTCAAGTAAAGTTTTTATTAGAGCTCCTTATGTAAATTCTATCTCTACACAAGGAGAGCAGCTCCTTGCCAATATCTCTACTTTACTCAAAGAGTGCTGAGATATTTTCGTGTTTCATTTCATGATGAAGATGTCATCCACTAGTGTGGTTCACCACACAGAAAATGAACCAAAAGGAAGATTGCTTTTCTCAAAAAGGAGAATCACAGATCTTCCCTGATGTTCAAGGAATAGGTGTCAAGCTCCCAGGTAACATAGGTAAATTATTTAATTTTCTTCCCTTAAATCTTCAGCTTTCCCAATCATCAATTTTTCCCTAGTAAGTTATCAAACTTCAGAATAGCCTTCGCCTCCTAAACTTGCTCTTACATGCTATTTGGAAGCATTTCCATATGCTTTGCATCATTAAGCCATTTTTATAAACCCCAGGATAAATACATCATTTTTTCATCTTTAAGTGGCCTTAAGAAGAAAAATAGATTGACAGAGTCTATTATGGCCCGGAACAGTACCAGACAGAGATAGAAAGGGAAGCACTGTCCATTGTTAAAAAACAAAATCAAATTCATTACCGAAAAATAATATGAGAAAGTACGTACTCATAAGCAATATATTCATATGCAAACGTTATGCAAATGATTTACCAGTAAACAATGTCTAGTTCTATCATGGATCATTTCATATATTTTTCCTGTGATTCTTGTCTGGGAAATGAATTTCAAGACATTATGGTCTTTGAATGTATTCCACCCTATAATCATCTTCAATGAAGAAGGGAGGAGAACTTGCCCTTTTGTCAATTTTTGTCTTGACCGTGTAACATTTCCTTACTAAGAAGCTTTTGGAGAAAGGATTGAGCGTCGCTATGTAATTGGAAAATTTTAGTATGTGCCTAAAGCAAAGCTGAGATGTTCCTAGTGAGGGGTAAAAGTGCATAAGCTTTGTTTTAAAATAAATACATTCTGATATATTTGTGGCCAAGTCCATTCGGAGAAACATCAGTGACCTTTATCTTCTATATCTACAAAATCAGTCTAATGGCTTTTCATCATTCGTTTTTAGCCTGCATTGAGGAAGTCACTTATCTCTTGTTTTTTTTTTTAACATGTGGTAGACGGTCATTCTCTACCTCTATTTCTACTCTTAACACTTTTAAATAATGTTATTATCTTCCGCACCAGGTAAAG
>NW_012148819.1:1256530-1258226 GCF_000956105.1 Propithecus coquereli | reverse complement strand
TCTAGCCCGGGCAACACAGTGAGACTCTGTCTGAAAAAAAAAAGAATTAATTACATACAAAATTTTAAAAAATGCTTCTTCTGACAAAATAAAAGGCAGAGATGCAGTAAAGAGAAGTTTAAGCAAATATGTTTGTTTTAACAATTAAAACAAATAGTAGAAAATAGCAACTCTTTCTAGTGAAATGTTTCAAAATACTTACTTCAAACTCAGGATTTTTATTTCTACTAATGCATACATAAGTTTATTGATCTTATTAATTAAAAGGAATTTTGATCTATAAACTTAAATATTTTTTAGTATTTAGAGGGAGCATTTCTGAGCATGAAAATTTGTCATTTCTATTGATTAGAATGTAGGCAAAGTTTCACAGATCTAATCAAATGAGCTTTTAGAGTAGTTTTAAAGAATACATAAAGTACAACATATCTCAAACTGGGTGCCAACTGGACCTCTTAAACAAACTCTTATTATAGAGCTACACATGCCCCAAGGGTGGGTTTCATAAAAGAGACCATTCTCTAGTGTATAATCATCTGCAATGTTGGGGCAAAGTGTAAGGAAATGGGGAGGGCCATCTCATATCAGAATTAGAATAATGAAACTTTTTAATCAAAAATTACTGCTTGATTTTGGGGGGCAGCATAAGAACAAAGTAGTAGTATAGGCAATGACACCATCAGTTCAAGCTGTGCTCTAACAAGGAATATCCAAATTTTTAACACCTTCTTTTTCACATATCAGCTGTTTAAGAATTAGGATTGAAGTCTTTTACTTACAGTGATTTTGCTACTGTGAATTAATGATCAAAGTGATTTATTATTCAGTTGTTCAACTGCTGCTTTATTTCTGTTGATCTTTGTTTTTCTGCTTAATTTCTATAAATTACTGTACAGTTTCCCATAAGGTATAATTAAGCAGAATTGCTTAAGTTTTAATTATTGTGTATTATAGATGTTGAAAGCAACATTAGCACTTGGCTTTTAAAAATGTGATCGTATATTTATAAGAGAGCATTTATAAACACATTTACATATAGTTGAGATGAAAAAGGTATCTGAATTGTAGTCATTAGCATTTCTTCAAACATATGGCAGAGCAGCGGAGGCCATGGGCCATGCCTTCATTAACTGAACACTGTTTCATCAGTGTTTCAGCTTCCTGCTGTGCCACCCTGTGGCGTCCCCTTCTGTCCCTGAGGTTTCAGTGACAAGGGACAATATGTCCCCAAGGTGAAAATCTGGAAAATATAGCAGATTAGCCCTCAGAGAAGTTCTTATGATTATTTAATCATACTTAGAGAAGAAATGCACAGCACCATTAAACCAATTTCAATGTTTTCCTGTCAGTTTCCATTACTCAGTTGCAGTAGCTGGAGTCGTCTGCAAGGCACGGTGAACATAAGCGAAGTAAAACAAGAAACCTTTGTGCTGCCATTAGAAGGCTGACCTGTCCTACATTTGCTGGCATAATGGTCAAGGTCAACATAGGTACTTATAAGTATCATAGGTTAATTATAATTTTTTGGTTATAATGTTTTCAGATGATAAATCAAGATGAATCTTTTCTTAATGATGTTACATATGATAAATTTCACTGTACTACCTATAAAAAACTAGAAAAATGAGTAAAAACTCTGTCTTATAAATGTCATGGCCACTTTTTATTTGTGTATTTCTCTGGAATATGAAGAGTA
>NW_012148819.1:1255312-1256480 GCF_000956105.1 Propithecus coquereli | reverse complement strand
TAAACATTATAGTCATATTTTGTGGTTGAATATATATAGCTAAAATATCTGGGTAATTGATTTTTTAATTGAGAAACAACAATTATATATATTTATCATGCACATGTTGTTTTGAAATATGTATATATTGTGGAATGGTTAAATTGAGCTAACATATACATTACCTCAGATACTTACCATTTTTTTTGTAGTGGAAATACTTAAAATCTACTCTCTTAGCAATTTTCAAGAATATAATACATTGTTATTAACTATAGTCACCATTTTATACAATAGACATTTTGAGCTTATTCCTCCTGTCTACCCTTTGACGATATCGGTAATTGATGTTTAAATTTTCATTGGAGAATGAGTTGTACAGTTGTGTAGATTAATATAAAAATTATATATGCTAATCTTTTACTTTCTCCAATGTTCACATCATCAATTAAACTTATACAAATGTTTTACTTCACTCAAATCTTAAAACAAAACATGCCCAAAGATTTTACTCAGCATGTAATAATAACAGCAATGATTACAAAAATAATAAGCATTGGGCATTTATTGAACATTTTCTATGTTCTATCTTTGTGCTAAATGTTTTCCCAAATTGTCTTTCATTTTATTTCAGCAATGGCTAAATGAATTAGGTTCTATTCTTTACCCATTTCCCTCAAGAAAAAACAGTTCACATTTATTAGATTTTGTTCAAGATCACACCAGTATGATGACAGTAGTAATTAAAGATTTTTTAAAATGGCTTGAAACAAAATTTCTGATCAGTGTATTTTGTAGAGTAAAATGGAGATAATTTAATACATATTTGAATTAAAATATTACAGAGAAAGAAACAAAACATTATATACATACACAGAGATAAACACACAATAGTAAAGGCACGGATGTTCAGTACAAACACTTTAGAATACAACGCAGAGATATTTTGTAAAGTTGACTATTCACCTACAATGTGATACAACAAATCTATTTTTAGTATGTACCTTAGAGAAATTCTTCTACTTGTGCACCAGGTTTTGTATAAAATGTTCATAGCTGCACTGATCATAATTTAAAAAATCATAAAAATATTTCTATGATTATTCTACTCTTGGGATTCAAAGTCCTCCTACCCGCATACTGAGAAAAGCTTTTAATAAGGATATTTTCCAGAGTCCATGATAAAAAA
>NW_012148819.1:1249114-1252212 GCF_000956105.1 Propithecus coquereli | reverse complement strand
ATAATAAATTCTCGTGATACTTGAAAAAGATATATTTAAAACATGAATATTTTTGGTCGTGTTTTTATATGATTAAGTAATTGTCATTAGTTTTTAATAGGTGGGGATGTGAAATCTTAGAAAACTGTCTTCAAGTAATTACTGAGGACATTATATTTACTTCCTTTTTAATGAATAACTATCATACTTGGGAGATTCCTGGGAAAATTGAAATAATAGTGACAAATGGAATAATTCAGAGGTATCTCAATGGTTAAAGTCACTAAAAATAAAGAAGGAAAGAGTAAAAATGTCAATTTTCTACCATTGTTATACAGGTTTTTAGGAAAAGAACTACTGTTAAAAATCTAATTATAAATTCAGCAAAAATTTTCAGTTTATTTAAATTAATAGTCCCATCAATTACGTGATTGTGCATTCAATGATATAATGATTCTTTATAAGAAATTATCACATTCTAAAAGGAATAATTAAGTCCTCTTATTTTGACATTTCACTTTCTTCAGTATACACCACTATATCACATTTTTTTAATTTGGATTTTCCTTCAGTTTGTAAAATCCCTTCGTGTTCTACTGTTGGGGTCATTTCTTATATTTAAATTATTTTTTAAGGTAGCATATTGTACTGCAGAGAAAGCAAAAGAGACAAAAAGACAAATAAATGTAGTCTCTTTCTGCAAGGAGGTTATGTTCTATAAGATGCTAAACCAAATACACAAGTGTTTGTTGATAGAAGTCAGACTGTGACAAATACTATTCTGTCCTTCCTTTCCGGGATGGATTCTTTGCTTTCTTGTTGCCACCATAGTAATTAGAACCCAGACTCTGGAATCAAACTGCCTCAGTTTGAAAGCCAACTCCACTACAAATCAGCTCGGAGACTCTGAGCAAGTTATTTAAGTGCTCTGTGCCTCAGTTTTCTCAACAGAAACAATATAAGCTCCCACCTTCATGGTTTGATCAATGGATTAAATAAATTAATTGATTTATGTAAAGTGTCCAGAAGAGCTCCTGGAAATTATTATTTAAAGGCCCTTCTCCTATTAAAAAGCAATAAAAACAATTTAATATCCTTTACCCCTCTAGTGTCCCCACTGTGCACCCAGTTTTGTCCATATCTTTCTCATTTTCCAGACCAAAAGTTTTGACAGATGCCACTTAATGGCTATAGGTAATATGAGGGAGAAAAAATGCAGAATGAGAAATATAAAAATGGACCTTTTGTCAGCAAAAGCAAAATCTGTAACAGAATCAAGTAAGAAGGGTTGTTTTAAACTTATCAGATGAGAACTTCATAAAAGTCAACGTTTGACACGGTATACTCCAAATCTTTCACGGCAATAATGTGATGATTGTTGATATAATTGAGAGTACAGTTACTAAGATTGCTCTGTCTGCATATACTGAAGGAAAGGACAAAGAAAATATAAACAACCAATGAGCTTATGCTATTGTAAACTATCAGTGTTCAAAAAGTATGTTCAAGGGTATTCTTAATATTTACCAGAATATGTTTAAATAAAACATTAATTAAATAACATCTATATCTCTTTATGGTAGATCAGTAAGATATGGTATCAAATCATAGAAATATATTTGCTTTGGGGAATTCCCTCTTGGACTCTTTTACTTTTTATCATCTCATAGCATATCACAAGTCCCCAGAAATATGCCATGCTAATATTGCCAACTGAGTTCTTCCAAGCAGAGATGACATCAGCCATCTGTCACACAGTACTAATGCTGGGAAGCAAAGCCAACTATAGAGAAAATAAATACCTTTCATATCGATTAGCCAAATATTTATGTTGAGAATGAAATGATTAAAATCTCACTATTCAAGCTAATTACACTAAGTGAATATTTGCCTCCAAGTGAACGACATACCAGCAGTGTGTTTGCCTTATTACTTTCCTAAAACTAGACTTTATTGTGAACATGTGTGCTGCACAAGGGGCTTGTGCTAGACTTTGCAAGGTGTTGCAATACCCTACCCCAGCAAGCTTTCAGCCTACAGGTGTATCTCCTGCTGCCTTGGTATATTCAATCTATACACCGTGCTGCAGTGGTTTCCAGATGGCTGCACTCTCACTGTATTTTAAGTTCCTCAGTCTCCTAAAATCTGATGATCTGGAGCCGGTCATTCCAGGGTCAAACAATTGGTGTTCACTAAGTTTGACTTGATGTTGAAGCATCTATTTTCTAGAACTGTTTAAAGATGGGCTAAATCACTACCTGGCTTGATCACAATAGATGATGACATTATTTTCTAAATTGAGTGTCCCTATTTAAAGACATGAGAAACTTTTCCAAATCCAGTCGCAGCTATTGTGGTTATACTGAGTCATTCAGGGTCAATAGGGGAGAAGGCTGAATATGCTATGTCGGCTTTTATAGAATGTGTGTGTGTGTATATATATAAACATAATTTGTTCTATATTATATCTAAGTCTATGGAAAAATGAGCTATTTCATAATAGTGTATATTTTCCTTCTGGGGAAGAAGTGAAATTCAGTAGTTTATAATTTGATTAAGCAGTAAAAGGTGCTTTGAGCCCTCTTCCAAGTTACTTAAAGGTCACAGTATTGAATGCTTCTGTAAATGCAAGTATTTCCATTTAGTTTGGCTTGATACAGCATACTTTTCTAAAATAAATGAAACATGATGATACGAAAATATTTTGGGAAAGTCTGCAGCTTTATATAGTAACCAAAGTCAAAGTGTTATGTGACCAATCTAAAAGATCAATTACACTTAAGTCACTCTGGACGGCTATTCTATGTGATTTCCAGGGGAGCCCAAACTACAATTGAAATGAATAAACACTTATTTCATCTACTGTCTCTCTCTAAATATCAAATTCTTCAAATGTATAACAAATGTGAATAAATGGCTTGCCTTTTTAGATATTTGTCCTGGCCATTGAAACTTTCAGAGTAAAAATTAATCAAAACCTACTTAGATAGATTTGAATTAATTTAACAAAATCATATCATTTTGTCTAGCAAGTTACTACTAATTTCTTCATAGTAAAGGTATTAATCTGTCCACGAACATATTTGCAAACTATACAATTCTCACTTTGTTACATTATT
>NW_012148819.1:1246235-1247009 GCF_000956105.1 Propithecus coquereli | reverse complement strand
ATATTTTACTTTAAAAAGTTATCTTGTTAGAATAATCTAGTTAAGTTCAAATATCTCACACAAGGATATAGTCCTGATATATTTTTAATTTAAAAAGTGTGATCCCCAATAGATAATAATATCTGAATATTTCTATAAGCCTTTCACAACTAATATTATTAAGCTGTAGCACTTATGTAATCCATTCTTGAAGTATTTATATTTTTTTCTTTTGCCTTTTCTTTAACTTCAGCTTTTCTCCCTAGATGTTCTCCATTCAAAAATATGTTGTTTATAATGAAAAAATGAAGAGTTCAACAGAATATAAATGATAAGAGCATGGTATTTTTATAAAGATATACCTATCACAAATGTGTATAGATCCTAAATACTGCAAGAATGTGTATACAGCAATATGTAACCCATGTTTATGTTTGAAGTTTATGTCTTAAAAATTTATGTTCTTTTTTTTCTTTTTCATGTTTTCCCAATAATTCTCTACCAATATACAAAAATGGGAAAACAAAATATACTGTTAATGTATAGAATTTCCAATAATTTCAAAAATAATTTTTAATAATTCTCTACTGACATATAAAAGGGAAGAAATAAAAAAACATTAAAATGGTATATACAGCATGTAAAATGTGTCATGTCAAAATACAACAGTTTTAATTTTTAGGTTACATGATAATGACAATTTAATTTTTCCTTCTTCTTATTAGCTTATGTTTTTACAATAAGTGTGATCTAATTTATTAAGTAAAAATAATTCCAATATTGATTACTTAAAGT
>NW_012148819.1:1244965-1246085 GCF_000956105.1 Propithecus coquereli | reverse complement strand
TAGAGATTAGAGCAGTAATAAATACAACAGGGATTAGAAAGACAATAGGAATGAAGAAAACCAAGCTATTTTTTTTGAAATGATGAACAAAGTTGGCAAACCTTTAATTGGAATAATTATGAAAAAAAGAGAGAAGACTCATAGAAATCAGAAAAGAAATAGGAAATGTTACAACTGATGATACAAATAAAAAGAGTGCTGTGAACAATTATATACCAACAATTGAATAACGTAAAAGAAATGGATAAATTCCTAAAAATGTACAACCTACCAAGACTGAATCCCAAAGAAAGAGAAAATCTTGTTAGGTCTGTCTTGATATTCTCTGATCCTCAGTTCCCAGTGTCAAGAGTACTGGTACCCAGTTGAGCAGATGACTGAGTGATCACAACCACAAAGCAATCCTTCACAAACAGTTTATTAGAGAAAAGAAAGAAACTATAAAAATGAAAGTAAAGAAGGAAGCCATCCAAAGTGAAGATATGTTCCAGAGAGAGGAATGGGTCAGTCTCTATGAGTGGAGAAAGATGTAAGGATTCCCAGGCGGTTTCCTTTTATTGCGCTGGTCCAGGGGAGGGCTTACAGGAAGAGTGGGCTATTATGAAATGATTATCAGGTGTTTTGTGTTTTCCTGCAGTCCCTTCCCCTGATTGGTCCCTGGCTTCTCCACTCTAAGAACCATCCTTCTGGTCTACAGCTACCACCTGCAGATTTGATCCCTACCTAACAATCTGAACAGAACAATAATGAATAAGGAGATTGAATCATTAATCAAAAACTTCCCAAAATAACAACTGCAACTCAGAATCAAATAACTTCATTGATGAATTTTATTAATACTAAACATTTTAAAAATTAGCACCAATCCTCTTTAAACTCTTCCAAAATATAGAAGAATAGGGGACACTTCCAAATTCATTTTATGAGGCCAGCATTTATCCTGATACCAAAGCTAAAGGTACTACAAGAAAAGAAATGATACAAGCCATTTATGACAAACCCACAGCCAACATCATACTGAATGGGGAAAAATTGAAAGAATTGATTCTTGGAACTGGAACCAGACAAGGTTGCCCACTATCTCCACTTCTATTCAACATAGTGCTGGAAATCCTGGCCA
>NW_012148819.1:1242169-1244915 GCF_000956105.1 Propithecus coquereli | reverse complement strand
ATTACTAAAGGCCTTCTTTTTTATAAAAACAAACTGTATCCAGCGTCAAGAACTGAAAGCCAATGTAGTTAGCAATATAAGTTTTTATAAGGGGAATTATCATGTATAACATATTCCATCAAAAAATGAAAGCATAAACTGAGACATAGTGTGTTATGAGTCTTGCATTGACCTGTAATGACAGAGCAATTAATGTAAACTACAGCTTGGGACACTGTACTATGCTTCCTGGCATCAAGATAACAGAATCCCAGGGATTTACTTTCAAATGCTTAAGAATATGAAGAAAAAGCTTGAAATGGCCAGACATTTTTCCTATACCATGTCTTTGTCAACATTGTTTTAAGTCAGTTACTGGATTATGTTCTGTTTGTCACTAATTTATATTATAAGTAAGTATAAAATGAACAGTTTATCTCTCTTGGTTAAAATGATTGCTCCATATTTTAAATACTATATTTGGTCTGGCTTTGAATCTAGAGATAATTACACACCTTCACTGTGCCTCTGCTTGCACATCTATAAAATAGGGCTCATTCACTCATTCAACACATATTTATTGATGATTACACCTGCCAAGATGGGTTGAGCTATACTGTGGTAGCATAAACTCCCTAAATCTCAGTGGCTGCACACCACAAGTTTACTTTCCTATTGTGAAAATCCACTCTAGTCCTGGGCAGCTTTCCATAACAGCTGTACTTCAAGTGTACACTCAGCATTCCAGGCTGCTTCAATGTTTTGGCACTTCCATATGAACACGAGCTTCCAAGATCTTCACACGAGGGAGAAAGAGATGGCTGAAAATTTAACAATTAAATGCAACCACCAAGAAGTAATATAAAGCATTTTCACACACATTCCTTTGGAAAAGTGTGTCATATGTCCACCTTTAACTTCAGAGTGATAGGAAAGAACAATCCATCTGTGCTCTAATATGACAAAAGAATAGATTGGCTCTCATTGGGCAGTAAAAGTGCTTAACCAATCATATTCAAGGTGTCAAGTATTATTCCCAATTCATCAAACAGAGCAATGTGCTGAAAATTCTAACTTTATGGATTTCATAGATCTTAAATTGTAGTGATAGTGATGATGGCAGCAGTATACTGAGAATAAACAGATGGAATATATATAACACACGGTGAGTGTTAAAGGGAAAAGGGAAGTAGGTTAATTGGGATAGCACATAAAAGGATGAAGGTGGCAATAGTTGCTTATGATATTTTTATACAGTTGGAAGGCATAGAACACTGTACTGTTAAGGTGATATTTAAGTAGGAACCTAAAGGAAATGAGACAGAAAGCTACAGATATTTGGGAGGGGGGATAGCAAATATAAAGATTATGAGGCAGGTAAGGGTGTAGCATAGCACATCAAAAGCAAGTAGATGAGTGATGACAGCAAGATGGCAGAATAAAAAATGTCCCAGCCCTTGATCCCACACAGAATCATATTTTTAACAATAATATATGGATCAAAATGTGAGTTGTATTTAACTCATGCTAGTTTTGAGCCCAGGGTCTCATGAAGCATATGCAACTCATACATCTCTTTACTTTGAGCTGCATGAACTATTTTTCAAGTTGCATATAACTCACACACAGAAAACAATAAAAAGTAACACATTTTTCATTATATTAGAAAGGATTGTTTTCAAAGTTTTTATTCTATTTTTGTAATAAAACACCATGGCCCGAAGTGAATTTTTTTTTCTAGGTGTGGCAGTCAAGGTGTTAAAATAGAGTGTTATAACTATAAGATATTTTATGTAAGCCTCATAATAATGAAAAAGAATATATCTACAGAAGATACACAAAAGAAAAAGGAAAAGGAATAAAAGTATATCAGTACAAAAAAATCAACAAATACAAAAGGAATACAGCAATAGAGAAAAGAGATAAAAGGAATTGCAAAACAGACTGAAAACAATGAAAATAACAATGGTAAATACCTACCTATCAATAATTACTCTAAACATGAATGGATTAAATTGACCAATCAAAGGACATATAGTTGTTGATGGGATTAAAGAAAATAAAACAAGTTCCATCTAAATGCTTTCTACAAGAAAGTCACTTTATATTTTACATTAAAGTCAGCATAGACTGAAAGTAAATGAAAATAAAAAAGATAGAGATACAAATCATAACCAAAAGAAAGCAAGGATGACTATACTTTTATCAAACAAAATAGAGTTTAAATCAAAAACTGTCCAAAGAGAAAAAAAAGTCATTAGATAATAATGAAAGTATCAGTTTACCGAGAAGATATAACAATTAT
Source organism: Propithecus coquereli (assembly GCF_000956105.1). Lineage (NCBI taxonomy): Eukaryota > Metazoa > Chordata > Mammalia > Primates > Indriidae > Propithecus > Propithecus coquereli. Next base: position 1,242,631 of record NW_012148819.1, on the reverse strand, counting down.
ACATATGTATGTACTCAACTTCAGGGCACCTAGATATACAAAGCAAACATTTCCAGTACTGAAGGAAGAAATAGATTGCAATACAATTATAGTAGATTTCAGTATTCCCCTTTCAATAAGGCATAGAACATCCTGACAGAAAACGAATAAAGATACAGTTAATTTGAACAATGTTATAGACCAATCAGACCTAAGAGACACATATGGAACATTTCATCCAGTAGCACAGGTTATACATTCTTCTCAAGTGCAAACAAAACATTCCCTAGGATAGATGACATGTTAGTCAAAACAAGACTTAACAATTTTAAGAAGATTGAAATGATTCCAAATATGTTTTTCAACAACAATGGAATGAAACTAGAAATTAATTACAGAAGGAAAGCTGGAAAGGTTACAAATATGAGAAAATAAAAAAAAAATTCTTGAGTAACCAATGAATCAAAGAAGAAATCAAAACGG
>NW_012148819.1:1235657-1236874 GCF_000956105.1 Propithecus coquereli | reverse complement strand
AAGTTTTAGAATTCCTAGAAGAAAACTAGGGGAAAATCTTCATGATGTTGGTATTAGACAATCTGAGAAGAGTTTCAGTTTTTCTAATGATTCTTGATCTATAATTGAATATTTTTCCTAAACATGGTCAGAGGAAAAGTGTTAACAGACAAATGCTTCATTTTCCAAAAAAGATTTGTGTAGTATCAAATTTAGGTGAACAATTAATCACCCTATAAATGGGTGGATGGTTCTTCTTGAAGATGACATGTTTAAAATTTTGAAAATTTTTTTGAAATATAGCAATATTCATTTGTATACTATTAACAGAAAGTTTATCTCTTCAAGAACTAGGAAGTATATTTACATATTTTTTTCAAGACTTCTCTTTGGTATTGATAAGCTTATCCATATGTCTAAATTTGGGCGTGTATTTATTTGTTGGCTAACGTAGGAGGAGGCATATCCAATTTACTGCACAATAATAGCAGATGCACAGGGAATCACCACTGTAGGAATAGCTACTTGCACTTAAAGAGTTATGCAATAATGGACAAGGCAAGTATTTTTTTTAGCTGCAGAAGTGATTTTTTTTGCATTATATTGAACAAAATGACTTTTGGAAATGTGAATACATAGAAGGGGTTATAAGAATGTTGGGCAAAGAAGTGGAGTGTATTGGATAATTTCTCTCTCTCTTTCCCCCGTCCCCCAAAACACTCAGGATATTAGTTCATCCAAAGAGAGCAGGATTTGCCATAAGTTAAACCAACAAAACACATTTCCTCAGACTTAGGACAGTGATGTAAAGATAAAAGAAGCAATTGCCTTTCAGGCGCAGATCAATCATCACAGGACTGATGTAGGATTCTCACAAAGCTGTTTGCTTTATAAGATCATCTTTGAGGTTTATGCTGACTTCAAGATGTGCCTTGTGTCTTCTCATCTTCTTTTTTTTTAAATTGACAATTCATATTTGTATAAATACATGCGGTACAAAACGATGTTGTAATTTATGAACACAATGCGTGATAATTAAATCAAGCTAGGTAACATGTCCGTCACCTCAAATACTTAACTTTTTTGGTGGTAAGAACATATGAAATTTACTCCTAGAAATATTGAAATGTAAAATACTCTATTATTAACTATATAGATCATTTCTTAGGTTTGGGTCCAATTGATTTTTGAGCTACTAACAGCCTCCTAATAAATTCCCTTAGCTAAACCTAGCCAGT
>NW_012148819.1:1234792-1235607 GCF_000956105.1 Propithecus coquereli | reverse complement strand
GAAACATATATCCTGATACGAATTGTTATTTTGCTGTTCTCTATGAAGTTCTGCTTTATTTGGAATCATTTGCATAGCTGAGGTTCTGATTACTTTGGAGCATCAGAGATTCATTGGCTATTTACAAAAGTCTCAGAATGTTTACCTTGGAGAGCTAGGCAGATTCAGTAAAGAGAATATGTCCAAATCCAAATGATTTTCTACAGACTTTTTGAACTTTCCCTGTGTATAAGGATTTTTTTTCACCTGTGTTTTAAAACCAAAATGAACTGCAAAGGAATTAAATGGTATTTCATTAGCTGCCATTCACAGCAATTGTCTTTAAATACTGAGAAATTTTGTAGAGACAAGTTATTTGTTCAATTTCTTGATAGGTCTCAGATTTAAAAGCTCCAAAAATATATTATATTACATGTTTCTATAGAGAAAAAAATATATATTTTGCTTTAGGTGCCTAGGGAAACAGTTTTCTATCAGCTCTTTGAGCTTAAAACTTTTACTTTTTGGGTGGATTTTGCTGTTTTCACCTGGAAGCCACATTTTTCATAATGAATTAAAGTTAACATTTTTCTGCCTTCAAGTACAATATTTTACTACACCTTTAGAAACATTTTTAACAGAATTATTCCACAAGCTTTGGTGGCCACATCAGAAAACTGCTAATAACATCTTATGTACACGTGAAGATGACTTTTTTCATTTATTTATTATTCAAAATCTAAAGCTCATCATAAAGCACCCTTAGCTTTTCATTTATTTGGAGAAGATAATTCATCTTAAGTGGGAAAGCATTATTATATACAGAATTCCTCTTC
>NW_012148819.1:1220877-1223932 GCF_000956105.1 Propithecus coquereli | reverse complement strand
AAAATAATTTTAATCTAGAATCCTCAATATGTATATACCTCCAAATTTATATGCATTTTCTAGAATACATTATGTACATTATAAAATAAAAACAAAATAGGAATTTTGAAAGAATAAAGAAAAAACTAGAAATAGAGGAAATTTTAATTTATTTTTATTGATACAGAATAATTATGCATATTTATGAGATCATGTGTTTTTTTGATACATGCATATAATGTATAATGATAAGTCAGGGTATTTGAGATACCCATAACTTCAAACATATATCATTTCTTTGTGTTGGGAAGATTTCAGATCTAGCTATTTGGAAATACATAATACTATAAATTCTTGTTAATGACAGTCAATCTACTGTACTATCAAACACTAGAACTTGTTTCTTCTATTTAATTGAATTTTTATCTAACTGCACATGACAGTATTTTGTTATATTTTATGGCTGAATAATATTCCCTGGTATAAAAATGTCACTTTTTTATCCTTTCATCCATTGATGGACACTTAGGTTGATTCTATATCTTGGCTATTGTGAATGATGCTGCAATAAACATGGGAATGTAGATATCTCTTCAATGTATTGAACTCCCTTCTTTTGGACATATACCCAGCAATGGGATTGCTGGATCGTATGGTAGTTCTATTTTTAGTTTTCTGAGGAACTTCCAGACTCTTTTCCAATCCATTAACACTGAATATTTTTCAACCTTTTAGTGTCCCTTTCAATTTCCTTAATTAGTGTTTTATAATTTTAATTGCATAGGTCTCCTACTTCTTTGGTTAAATTTATTCCTTAGTATTTTGTATAGCTTTTGTAAATTGGATTGCTTTCTTGATTTGTTTTTCAGATTGTTCCCTGTTGGCATATAGAAGTGCTACTGATTTTTGTATGTTGATTTTGTATCATGCAATTTTCCTGAATTAATTTATTACTTCTAACAGTTTTTTGGTGGAGTCTTTAGATTTTTCTAAATATAAAATCATATCATCTGCAGACAAGGACTATTTGACTTCTCCCTTTACAATTTGGATGCTCTTTATTTTTTCTCTCATCTGGTCTGGTTAGAATTTCCAGTATGATGTTGGGTAAAAGTAGTTAAAGCAGGCACACTTGTCTTGTTCCAATTCTTAAACAAAACACTTTCAGCTTCTCTCTTTTCAGCATGATGTTACCTGTGTGTTTGTCACATTTGGCAACAACATGCCAAAAACCAATAGGATACAGTAAAAGCAATGCAAATAGGGAAGTTTATAACAATAAACACCTACATCAAGAAAGTAGAAAGACTTCAAATAGACGACATAACAATGCACCTTGAAGAACTAGAAAAGTAGAACAAACCACACTCAAAGTTAGTAGGAGCAAAGAAATAATAAAGATCAGAACAGAAATAAATACATTTGATACTAAAAAATGTAAAGCATCAATGAAAAAAAGTTGGTTTTTTGAAAAGTTAAAATTGACAAATCTTTAGCTAGACTAAAAAGAGAGAGAAAATCCAAATAAATGAAATCAGAGGTGAAAAAGGAGACATTACAACCAATACTGCAGAAATACAAAGGATGGTTAGAAACTATGATGAACAACTTTGTGCTGAAAATTGGAAAAACTAGAAGAAATGGATAAATTCCTGGACACATACAACCTACCAAGATTGGACCATGAAGAAATAGAAAACATGAACAAATCAACAATGAGTAGTGATAAAGAAGCAGTAATAAAAAAAGTCTCCTATGAGAGAAAGGCCCAGGACCTAATAATGGCTTTACTGCAGAATACTGCCAAACATTCAAAGAAGAACTAATACTATTAATAATTCTTCTCAAACTATTCCAAAAAAATTTAGGAGGACGAAATACTTCAGAACTCATTCTATGAGGTCAGAGTTACGCCGATACCACAACCAGACAAAAATACGTTAAGAAAGAACACAAGCCAATATCCCTGATGAAAATCAATACCAAAATCCTTAACAAAATACTAGTAAACTGAATTCAGCAACACATTAAAAAGATCATTCAACATGATCAAATGCTATTCATCTCAGAGTTTCAAGGATGGCTCAATATACACAAATCAATTAAATTGATACAGCACATTAACAAAATCAAGGGCAAAAACCACATAATTATTTCAATAGATAACCAAAAAAAAAATCAATAAAACTCAATAACCCTTCATGACAAAAACTCTCAACAAACTGAATGTAAAACGAATATATTTCAAAATAATAGAATTAAAGGTTTTAATATTTTCTTTCCCTATGTTAATGGAATATTTTTTACACTTTTCTATAGAAATACTATGAAAATCAGATTCTTATTTAAATTTTTACACTGAAGTAATTATAACCTCACAAGAATTTGCAAAAATTAGTAGCTAGAGGTTCGATGTACTATTCATACAGCTATTCATAACGGTATTACTACATATATCAAAACTGGGAGATACTGACACACTAAAATTAACTAGATTGGAGATTTCACTCAGATTTCCTGAGGAAATATACATTTTTATGAACAAAATGATCTTGTCATTTGGAAAAATAATAAATTAATCTGTAATATATTTGGAATAAGCTTTTTAATTTATTAAGTCCTTTGTGATTCATGAAGCCCCTAAAATATATAACCAACAACCAAGTGAAAGTTAACAGCTCAGCTGGGGTATCAGTAGTTCATTGTGTTTAAGGGCGTATGTTCTGACTTAATTTGAAACCCAGTGTCAACATTTATTCTGTGCCTCAGTTAATTCATCTTTATAATAAGCCTAAAAATAGTATCTACTTTATGGGTATTAGGTGTTCTTAGTAGTATTATATTATAAGTTGCAGATAAAGAAATATATAGTTAGACACTTCAGTCTTGACTTACCTGAGGTCAAATTATTAATGAAGTACAAAGCTGGGCCTAAATTCATTTCTTTCCATCTGAGTGCTTTTCCCCCATATTATGTGTCTCCTACCTAGATAAGGAAGGATAGAATAGAGAATACTACAACATGACAGCACATTTCTCTGAATATTTTTGGACCTTTGATTCCTAGTTTATTTAT
>NW_012148819.1:1219819-1220827 GCF_000956105.1 Propithecus coquereli | reverse complement strand
TAAAAATCCACAAGCCTAGTATCTGCTGCCTACAGAAAACACATCTAACCCACAAAGATGCCTTCAGACTAAAGGTCAAGGGATGGAAAACTATCATCCAGGCAAATGGAAGTCAAAAGAAAGCAGGGGTAGCTATACTATTCTCAGATAACATAAGCTTTAAACTAGCAAAAGTAAAATAAGCCTATTTCTTTTTCCACCAAAGCCACACCATCGACTGAAAAACCACCAAAAAAGGATTTCCTATCTAACTCTATAAATGCAGCTAAAATATTGTCAATTATTGGAGCAAATATAAGAAAGATGGAAATACCCAAATTCAAAATATTGAAATTAATAGTTTGTCTCTGTCAGCTTGGAAGAGCAATCTGTCAATGCTTAAAGCCAATACATGAGTGATTACATAAATATCAATTGCCATAACAAAGCTCAGCTCTTTTATAATTTGACAAGCTACCCAATCAGTACAGCCACTCTGAAATAAAATAGTAAGATTGGAAAACTGAAAAAAGTACTTCGGAAACCTGGCAAATCTTTTTCTTTTCTTAATATATTTGGCTTCCATTTGGGAGAAAATATTAGTTCCAGATAAAGCAATTGCATTGCAATTCAGTCTGAGCACAGTGTTTTACCCAAAGCAGAAATTTTATGTGTTAGGGGAATTTTGATTAATTTTTAACTTGTGGTATAGACAGTGTCCTCTCTAATTACCTCTACCTTCTCTAGCTACTTTTTATAAAGGAGAGTTAATGAAAAAAAATATGTAGAAGTTCCTTTTCTTAAACAGAGGGAAAAACAAGCCAACATTTACTGGAGTCTACTATATGCTGAGTACAAAACACAAATCTTCTCACATAAACTTCAATGTAAGTAGTACTAACACTATCATTTTCTTTTTTAATAAATGAGGAAATTAAGACTCAGAGAGATTAAGAAACCAGTCTTGAAACAGCCTGGATTATAACCCAAATTATAGTTCAAATTTAGCTCTGCAGTATCTCTTCTATT
>NW_012148819.1:1205619-1208024 GCF_000956105.1 Propithecus coquereli | reverse complement strand
ATATAATAACATCATGTACACCATAAATATATAGAATTTTATCACTTAGAAAATTCATTGATGTCAACAATTATATGTGTAAAACTATTTTAAAACTGCAAAGAAACATGTAATTGTAAAGGATTATTCTATGTTACCAACAAACAGTTCTTGTGTTGTAGTGATTCCCTGCTCTTGTTGTAGTGATAGGGTTTTTTCTTTAATCATCAAAAATTCCTTTTAAACATCTAGGTAGTAAAGTAAAATTCAAAGTCCCAGCTAACAGATGAGTCAATAGTAACTGAAAAATTGTAATAATTTTACAAATATCAAAATTCCCTCTACAATGTACTTTTCAGCTGGATCAGTTACCATTGTTTTGTTCTTCATTAAAAAACATCTGCCCAACATGAAATTGAGCTTTAGAAACACCTGAGCTCACATTATTAATGAGCTCTATGCCACTGACTTTTTAGCTTGTTCTTTTCCAAAACTTTATTTCAAGTATTTAACTCCAAAAAATATATACCCTATAAGAAAGTGATACTTTTTCCTTATTGTTAAAAAAGTTAAAGAATAGAAAATAGACGCATTTCTAAAACTAACTATTCACAAACTATTAGCACTAAAAAGGACCCTATCTAAGTACAGAAGCTTTCAATTTTTTTTTTTTTGTAAATAGTACACATTTTTTGTTAAATAAAACCTTATGAAATTCATAAGCCAAAAAGAATAGAAAAATCAAACTTAGTTTGTTCAATTTTCTCACGCTGGATAATGGAGGATATTCAACTCCACGATAGACCTTCTCCTTAACCGCAACTAGTACAGATGGTCAGAGTGCCAATTGCCAAGAGGTCCAATCAGAAGACGTCCGTGCCTTGGGGTGCAAACCTCACTGTGCTGATGAATTACGTGTTTGCAATTAAAATAGCACTACTTAAACTCTGCCAGTGTGAACTTCCCAATCTTTTATATGTGACCTGGCAATTCTAAGCTATAGAGGTGCTTCATATTGAAGTTAGTCACAAAGGTAAGGTTCCAACTAAAATTAAAACTGTGAGTATAGATATAATGAAATGAACCAGGTGATTTTAAACCATGACTTTTACTTTCCTCGTAAAAATATTCAAGATAATATTAATAACCTGAACAATAGGAACAACTAGGGAATTATAATACATATATCCACATTTTCTGATGGAAAAGAAAAATATATGCCATTTGTACGTTGTGATTTTTCTCCTTTGATAGTTCGCTCCATGTTAAGCAAATTCTCCTTACACATGAGTGACTTCATGTGATATGCTGGTTTGGAAGGAGAAACAAGCAGGATCAGCCCAGCCCTTTTTTCTCTCCTCTTTGCAGAGAGGGCACATATTCTACTCTGCTCTTCCATGTCATTACAGGATTGTGTAGGTCAGTCTTTCTAGTTCTGGGATTCGGTATTAGGAAACTCAGTTGCCTGCAGAAATAAACCACCTCTCCCAAGGTCTCACTCTTTCCTCTTATCTTCCTTATATATTTTCCTTATTTTTTTCAGGTAGCTCAGACTGACATGTGGCAATGAAGGGTGTTATAAAATTTACTTCAGAGATCATTGTTATAACAACTAAAGGAAACTTCAACTATTTCCCAAGAAGACTGATATTCATTCTGCAGGTGACATTGATGTACTCAGCCTCCATATTTTTCTCTAAAATGGAGACATTTCATATGCTCTACCTCTCTCAACATTATTGTATAAAATGAATACACTAATTCTGGCCAGGTTGAAAGACTATAAACAATTAAAGATTTAGAGAAAAGAATGAACTTAATAACAGTTTTCAGTGGCATTTGAATACAAGAAATGAACAAAGCAGAGAAAGAGCACTGAATAGGAATTGGGAGGTCATGTTTCCAGTGCTGATGTTGTTGCAGCAGTGCAACAGGGGTTGCTGAATAAGTTACTTAACCTCTGTAGACATCTGTGAGTTCTATCGCTATTTTATAGTTCAATCCTAGAGAACTGCAAATGAAGGATTTTAAATGTTTACTCACATTCGCTCCGAATATATTAAGCAAAACAAAATGTGTGTGCATACATACTGGGTACAATATTTGCTCACAATTTTCAAATATATGAAGCATAACATTATATATGTATGTAGATATGTATATGCGTATCCATATGTGTACATGCATATACATTATATACACATATATGTGTACATATATGCACATTATGTCTCTAGGCTGTAAAATTTTCTGTTTATTTCAAAAACTAAACTAAAACTTTGCTTATTAAAAAAATCTAAACTTTTTATTAAAACTCACAAAACAGAAATCACCCATTTTGTGCACACATACACACCCCCCCCCAAAAATGACTCACAGTCTACAAAATTTGTTCCATGTCCTGCCAGATCTTGCTTTCTTTGTCT
>NW_012148819.1:1204378-1205569 GCF_000956105.1 Propithecus coquereli | reverse complement strand
ATTATCCTTTAATTTTTTTTTCCTTTTAATTTTATGAAGACTTTCTGTGAGTCTTTAAGAACAAAAAAATTACACATACAAAAACAAAATACATGCAAACAAAAAACCCTCATCATTTTTTACCTAAGGTATTGCATAAGGCTGCCAGTGTAATAGCAGATAGTTCTAAGCTAAAGACAAATCGGTTGCTATAGATGAATATGTAAACCAGGACATTCAGCATCAATTTTTCTTGTACAAACTTATCCAATCCTAGATCTTAGCAGAACATCTATATTAAACATAGACTGGTTCTGTTTAAAGCCGCAATGTGAAACTACAGCCAATTTCAGTTCAAAATCACATGTTGAATAATTTTTCCAGTCGTATGGAAAATTTTTATTTAATTTTCTAACATTTGCTTGAAGTCATCTTCACATGTGCTTCAGTAAATGTAAACATTAACTTTTGCTATCATCCTAGTTTTGTTTTAAAAGAATTATATTTACTGTACCTACAAATAGTTCACACGAAGCAAGAAACCTAATATTTATATTTTACAATAAATATTATGAATATCTCTCTCAGGGAAAGTTTAGATAATCTGCTTTTCACATAGAAAATCTTGCTTCTAAATCTTCCACACTATGGTTTTTTTGTTTTAACTTTTTTCATATTAGAAACAGTTTTTACTGTAAAAGTAAAATAGTGCCTTTTAGCTATAGTTGCAAACCCTTTTTCTTTTCTTTTTTTGCAAAGGGAGAAAATTATGGAAGCTGTAAATAAGTAATGATTGCCAAAGATCAGAGGAATTTTACATAAGACCAAAGCAATTTAATCTGGTGCTTTGATACATGTTTTAAATAATTCAGCACAATGATAATAATGGTATCTTGAGAATTCCCAACAACTCATTTACCCTCCAAGGTGTTAGAAGATGATTAGAAATTGAATAGTTTTAAGTTATGAATTAATTTTTGAACCTTTTCTAGATTTGGGGTGAAGTGTGTTCTTTTAAATAGTTACTATCCAAGCTCTTTAGTATAAATACAAAAAAATGTTAATATGCTGGTCCTCCGTGTAGTAGAATCCACTCAGCCAGAGGCAGAATAGCATGTTTTTTTTTTTTTTTCTCTAAGAGTCGAGAATTCAAAATCAGTAGTTCTTTTAAAAAATTATTTCACAGACATTATCATCTTCATCTAATTTTTC
>NW_012148819.1:1182630-1200923 GCF_000956105.1 Propithecus coquereli | reverse complement strand
CATTTTCCTGTTTCTTAAAAAAATGTATTCTTAAAATTCATAATGCCAAAGAAAGGTTCTAATTGAGACAATATGACAGAGCAGACAACAGGGGTAAAATTGGAGTTTATAAAATCTAAATTGTATTCCTAGTTCCATCACAAAAGAGGTTTGTGACCTTTGGTACATCTGACTTTCACCTTAATCTTAGTTTACTCCTCTATAAAAATCAAAATTATAAGGTCTATTCAGACTATCTCATTGTTTCCCTTGAAGGTAACTGAGGCATCATTATTTAATGTGCTTTCTAAACCAAAGGCAGTAAATTTGTGTTATTGTTTTTAATAATGGGAATGCAATATAATTCAGATATGAAATACCACTGAGAAATTTTGCTATAAGTCAAATATAAGTTTCTATATTCAAGGGCAAAGAAATGTTAAGAAGGAAGAGTCTTTTCTTCTTTTGTGTGTGTGTGCTTTTTTTTTTCCTAAAGGGCAATACTCCCGATAAGCATTATAGAATATTAGACTTAAGTTTTTCCTCCTTGAAATTATAGCCCCATTCAAGGTAGACTGAAAAGAATCCAAGCTGAGACAAATAACTAGAGACTCCACAAACAAGGCTATTAGGTACTAAGAGATTTTTTTTTTCCTCAATTTAATCAGAATTCTACAGATTACACTCTAAAACTAACACCCTTATTTTCCAATCAGAGCTACTGGTTATAAATATTTGAAAATTCTTTGATTAGAAATAATTCTCTGTTCATAGAGAAGCTTATAATATAATCACTATCCCATTTACAAAATACCAATGAATTCATGTTACAAGCAAGGGCCGATTCACTAAAATGCCACAGATTAATTTGATATATTTTCTTATCTTACATTTTCATTTGCATTTAAATTAAGAATTAAAAACTAAAACTTTTAATATTAGTCTTTATTAAGTGCCACACAATTATTTTTTCCTTTGAAAATTTACAATGGATATGTGATTATATAAATATTTTTGCTGGAAATTCATTTCAACATAATCCCACATGAGTTACAAGAGATTTAGATTGCCATGTAAATCTGTGTTGCAACCACAGATTTCAGAGATAAACATGATTTCTTAGGCGGTTATTTTCACTATGACATATTTTATATACACAAGTGGACAAATTCAAGTTGTTTCCAGGAATGTACAAAGAATTATCCTGTGATATGTTTTAAAATTTTAAACTAAGTTCATGATGTGTTTAATATTTGGAATGGAGGATACAGGAGATTAATTACAACACCAAACTCCAAATTCTTGAATGGATATCTTTGAGAACTCAGTGCTAACACTTGTTATGATTTGCTAATATTTTAATAAACCTATTTTTCATTTTTAAATAGAAATAGCAGTTTCCAATTACTAAAAAATATATTTGATCCATATTAAGGATGCACTAGATAGTTTGATTTTGTTTTTTCACCACTTAATACCTCCTTAGAGACCTTCAAGTCGATCGAATTTGATATTAACATTTTCTGTCTGAAGTATTTCTTGCCCAATTGGTAACTTTGTTATTTTGTCAGATTTCACTGTCTCTTTCAATATTTTATGTGAGTTCTTTCAAAAGCTACCTGTTCAGTCAAAGAAGATAGCCTTTAGGATAGAAAAAGATAAATTTTTGATCAAAGTAAAAATTAGTTAATTGTCCTTCTATATCACAAAAAAAATTGATATGAATATGAGCTGATCTTTTGATACCTTCAGGATTCTTCGGTGCAAAAGACGTGCTCAAGGGATCATGAGACTACTCACAAAAGGGCAACCTAAAAGTATGTCATTAACACTGTGCCTACCTCAAGTTGGCCTTCCTTGACCAGTTGAAGCTTTAAAGAGATCTCTTCAAACAGCTGCAATATCACATCCATATGACTCCTAAATGCACATTTTTGTGATCAATCCCCAAATTAAATGAGAAAAAAAGAAAAGTTTCCCACACTTGGGGAGATAGGGTTAATAAAAAGGCAGATAAGAGAGAGAGTGAAGCATACATCAAGAAGGGGAAAGGCAGATGTCAGGGATTTGTTGGATTTTGGATATGTTTCCTTCCTTCCATCTCTGCCTCCAATTCTGACCCCTGCACACTCCACACACTTCGAGCTGAGCTCAATCACACAACAGGGGAGTGTTTAGAACCATTTAGCTATATCTTGCTCTCTCCCATATGAGATATTATCTTTTAGGCTATAGTCTGAGGTACAGCCTCTTCTAAAATAAACCTGGTAAGTGGCATGGGTGGATGGTAGAAGGAGACCTTTTTGAGATACTCTTAGTTCTGATTGGCTTAGACTGAACTGAGACAAAGCCGAATCTGGTTGAGGAGATGGCAAAGAGAATGTTTATAAGATTTAAGGATTGTTTTGATGACGGAACACAGCATTCTCCCATGTACAATAAGATCTGTGATATAAGTAAAAGTAATTCCCCACTCTATATTTTTATTATTTTCTTTCAGTATAAATACTCCTGTGCATTCTAAGGCTTATATTTTGAGAAAGCTCTTTCCACAGTCATTACATTTATCCCACTTTTATCTAGTATGACTTCTTTGATGTTGAGAAGATGTGAGTAGTTATTAAAGACTTTGCCACATTTTTTCCTTTTATAGGGTTTTTATCTCGTATGAATTCTCTTATGCAGTTTAAGGTGTGAGCACTAGGTAAAGGCTTTGCCGCATTCTTCACATTTGTAAGGTTTCTTTCATTCAGAGAGGTGAAAGACAGAAGTCTTTGTTATTTACAGCTTCAAACCAAAGAAGGCTGCCTCACAGGGAAGCATGGGGAGTTGAATCCAGGGACAGGGTAATAGCAAACTGGAGCTCTGGAAGGCAGCTTATTTATGGCAAGCAGGTGGGGTTAGCTAGATTTCCCAGGCTCCTGTGGGTTGGCTAATGTGAATAATTTCATGGGCTCTGAGGCAAAGAGGCTGTCCCTTTTGTCTGGTACCTGGCTCCAGGGCCATTAGGCCAGGTGCATAATGGCCTGGAGCATAAGAGTCTCATAAGGGAAGTATTTGAGGTAGTATTTAATCAACTGTTCAAGATAGGGAACTCACCAGTTTGTAGCCAGGGCCTCAAAATTGGGTTAAGATGGCATTTTAATAAAAACGAAACCAAACAAAACTAAACAAAATATAATTAACCCCTTTATGTATTGACATCAGTTTTCAGCTTGATTATTTGGGATATATGAGTGGTCCAAATAGTAGAGGAAACTTTCAGAAAGTTGGACATAAGTTGCCCTAAACAGCATAGAAAACATTTTATTACGAGAGTAAAAAGGAAGAAAACAAGTATAGGGAGTCCTTGAAGGCTGGCCCTGTAACCAAGTTACCCATTTATATGGCATTAGTTAATAATACAAATTTTACTTGTTTAGAGTCTCTAACAATTATCTTGGTTTGTGAAGTGTGTTAAAGCGTGAGTTATATTATTTGTGACAATAACATTCTGGGGCAAGGTGAAGAGGTCCCGTAATCACATTGTTGAACTATATGAACTGATAGTTTTGTAATATATGTCAAGGTTAGTGGTATTTATTTATAACCAAGAGGAAGGGGTGGTTGTGATGGTCATGGTTGGAGACCCAGGGCGGGAGGCTATAGTGGCAAGTTGGAGGGTGAGAGTAGAAGGGGCTGGGGAATATGAGATCCAATTGAAGGGTGAACCAATATGAGGTCGTGGCCTACGGAGGAAAGCAACAATCTTTCTTAATTTTTAGAATGGCACTGTTAGTCTTAATGTCTACAAGATTTCCCTTTAGGAATACTTGTACACTGTTAGTGGGAATGTAAGTTAGCACAGGCACTATGGAAAATGATGTGAAGTTTCCCCAAAAACTAAAAATAAAACTACCATATGATCCTGCAGTCCTACTTCTGAGCATGTATTCAAAGGAATTTAAAGTCCATCTGTTGAAGAGATATCTGCACTCCCATGTTCATTGCAGCATTATTCACAATAGTCAAGATATGGAATCAACCTAAGTGTTCATAAATGGATAAATGGATAAATAAAATGTGGCATATGCACACAATGGAATACTATTCAGTCTTAAAAAAATGAAATCTTATCATTTGTGAAAACATGAATGAACCTGGAGGATATTATGTTAAATAAAATAAGCCAGGCACAGAAGACAAATATGGTATATTCTCACTCATATATGGGAGCTAAAAAAAGTCAAACATAAGTAGTGTGCGGAACTCCAAAAGGGATAAAGAGTGTCTTGTGAGGCCTTGTATTGTAGCCTTTAGCGTAAGTAGAGATACATGTGACTGTGACTTATATTTTGGCTATTCATGAAGGAAAAGATTCCCAGAGATTTTATTGTGAAGGGGACAATGTTTAGGCAATGTCCCAAGAGTTTGTAAAAATGTGCAGTTGGAGCCGTTTGTTGGCCAGGGTATCCAGTATTAAGATGATTGCCTGAATTTCAGCCAATTGTGCTGACCTTTGGGTCCTGTGCTTTATCGGGAACATCTCAGTTAAGGGATGGAAACTAGCATCATTCTGCCAACTCGCTTATGGTGGTGGCGATGCTATACATACTGTCTATGAAATCCCATTATTACTTGCAGCTCCACACCAGAGAAGGCTGGCACACAAGGTTTGCACTTGAGGACAGGGTAATAGAAAACTGGCACTATAGGGGGCAGTTTATGTATAGCAAATGTGGTGGGGTTAGCTAGGTATCCAGGATCCTTGTGGATTGGCTAATTTGAATAATTTTGTGAGCTCTGAGGCATAGAGGCTGTTGCTAGTAGTTTGATATTATGAGCTCAGGAGTTTAGTGGCCCAGAGTATGTGAGTCCAATAAAGGAAGTGGTTGACATGAGTACTTAATTAACTGCTCAAGAAGGGGATCTGACTGGCTCATAACCAGGGCCTCAAAGTTGGGCTAAGACAGCAAATTTCAATACAAAAAGCAACAAAAAATTGTATGATAGGGAACTAGAATGGAGGGGCTGGAATAGCCCTCCCAGCAGGGGTAGCATTCTAGGCCAGGCAAATGGAAGTCACGTCCAGACCCCAGGCAGGTGTTCAGTACCAGAGAGACTGGTTCATTCTTGATACTTTCCAGCTCAATTCATCCTCAAATACCAACAGAGCAGACACGCAGACAACATTGTGGGGATGAGAACGTCTCCCCACTGTGCCAGAAGGTCATATACATTCTCTCTTGCTCCTCCCCACCCCCCAATCGACTCCTAGATTGAAAGAGGTATAAGAGAAGGATGATGAACTCTAGAACAATGATAATGCTACATACAAAAAAATCTAAGGAAAGATGAAGTTGCATAAGGGACCATTTAAATCATTGGATTGGATTGAATTGACTAAATCATGTAACTTTTGTTCTATGATCTATATTGGAAAATTTTGGCCAAGCCAAACAAAATAGATTGACAGGTTGATTTTAGTCTGCAGACAGCTGGGTTACATTCAGTGTCTGACTTAATTTATATTCATGGAGTTTATTTCCTCCAATTTCTTTTAGTCAGTCTCCAGTACTTTCCAGACCCAGAGGATACATATATATGTCCTTGATGCATCTTCATGGTTGCTATGCACACTCAGTTCCTTCAGTCTAGATTCTCTGGGTCTCACACAGTGTAAATGAATAACTTGCAAATATTGTTTGCATCATTTTGCAAATGGCTGTGCCTGTTGTGTCTTATCAATTTTTCCCCTCTTTGGTGGATGATATATCTCATCCTATTGAAAATACCGCTCCTTAACCCCATAACTCCCTATAGTTAGAAAGTGTTCCTCTGCTCATCCTTAGAGCTAAATTCCACGAAAGTTTTGTCAGTATTATTTCTGTATTGTCAGTTTCTATTTTTAATTCATTTAAAATATATTATAAGAATATATATATAAAAGAACATATATAAAGCATATGTATGGTTTATAGAATAAAATTCAATGAAAATCAATGTACCCACTGCCCAGCCTAAGAAGTAGAATATTACTAGTTGAAGCCTCCTCATATAGCCCTTCCAAACTTATTCTCCTTCTTCTCTCAAATTTATCTTTAAACATTCTATCTTTGATATTTACCATTTTAGTGCATATGCATTTGTGCATGCACTATATTGCTTAGTTATTCTTGTTTTTATTATCTATAAATAAAATTATACTACATGGATTCCTCTATGACTTGGTTTTATTATTCAACATTACATTTTCTGAAATTTGTGCATGTTGATGCTTGTATTTTTAGTTCATTATATTTTATTATTGTAGACCATTTCATTGTTTAACAATAATACAAATTATGACTCCATTTTGCTATTTATGAGTAGAAAGGTTATTTTTAATTTTTTCCTATTAGAATAAGACTGCTATAATAATTATGATCAAGTTATGCTGAAAGTGGCAGAAAGCTCAAAATAAATATGCTAAACAAAATAGAAATTTATGTCTCTTCCACATGAAAACCCCAATGGGCAGTTCAGATTCTATATTGTGCTCCATGTTATCAGAAGCCCAAGCTCCCTTTATCATGTTGCTTCCTTGTGTTTGGCCTCTAATCCCAGTTTCACCACCTTATTCACAATTGTGGGTACAGTCTCACCCATCATGGTGGCAGCCTACCTATCAGGAAGAAGGAAAACGTCATGGAAGACAATTTTTTCACAGACAGGGGTGAGGGGTGGTGGAGCTCTGCGACCCAGTTCTTAAGAAGCCATGCACCGGTACTGGTCCCTGGCCTAGGGGTTAGGGACTGTAGGCCTAAGATATGATCAGTCTTATAAAATGTCCCATGTGATGATGAAAAGAATATATATTCAGGACTTTGTGGGTAGAATGTTCTGTAGATGTCTGTTAGGTCCATTTGTTCTAGAGTCCTATTTAAGTCCAGTGTTTCTTTATTCATTTTCTGCTTCGATGATCTGTCCTGTACTGTCAGTGGAGTGTTGAAGTCCCCAACTATTAAGATGCTACTGTTTATTTCTTTGCTTAGATCTGGAAGAATTTGCTTTTGAAACTGGGAGCACCTGTGTTAGGTGCATTTGTATTTAGGATTGTTGTCTTCTTGTTGAATTGCTTCCTTTACCATTATATAATAACCATCTTTGTCTTTTTTTACCATTGTTAATTTAAAGTCTATTTTATCTGATATGAGAATGGCTACACCTGCTTGCTTTTGGTTTCCATTTGTGTGGAATACTTTTCTGCATCCCTTCACCTTGAGTCTGTGTGAATTCTTGTGGCTTAGATGTATTTTCTAGAGACAGTAGATAGTTGGATTATGTTTTTGCATCCATTCGGCCTGTCTATGTCTTTTAAGAGGGGCATTCAGACCATTCACAGTGAGTGTTAATATTGATATGTGGAATGATGTTTTTTTCATCATGTTGGATGATTCCCTATTGTTTTGTTTTCCCTCTTGTGCTATCATTTGATAAGAGCTGTGAGCTATAACTTTGTTTTGTTTTTGTTTTTTTTTTAACACTGGTTGGTGTCTATCACATGTATAATGTACTTTTTAGCATTTCCTGTATGATGGGTCTAGTAGTGACAAATTCCCTTAGTATTTACTTGTCTGGGGAAGACTTTATTTCTCATTCTTTTATGAACGTTAGTATAGCAAGATACAAAATTCTTGGCTGGCAGTTATTCTGTTTAAGGAGACTAAAGGTAGGACTCTGTTCCTTTCTGGCTTGTAAGATTTCTCTTGAAAAGTCTGTTGTTAGTTTGATGATTTTTCCTTTGTAAGTCACTTAATGTTTTTGCCTCATGGCTCACAGGATTTCCTCCTTTGTGCTGACTTTCATCAGTCTGATGACTATGTCTTGGTGAGTCCTTTTTTACAATGAATCTCCTAGGTGTTCGTTGAGCTTCTTGTATCTCATTGTCTAAATCTCTGTCAAGACCAGGGAAGTTTTCCTCAATTATTCCCACAAATAGGTTTACCAGCTCTTGTGCTTGTTCTTCTTTACCCTCAGGGATGTCTATGATTCTTATATTTGGCCATTTTACATAATCCCATATTTCTCATAGACTTTGTTCATTCCTGTTGATTCTTTGTACTTTATTTTTGACTGACTGGGTTAATTTGAAAGACTGAAGTCCAACTGCAAAGAATAATTCTCATGGCAGAGGGAAAAAGCAATGGTAGTATAATCTGGTGATTCTTAAAGCTTTGGCTCAGATACTATATAATTTCACCTCCAGCACATTCATTTGGCCCAAAAAAGGTAAATTCATTAGCCTTATATCAGGTGGCTGAGCTATGTACACACACCTTTATGAGTCCTTGTGTAGACTAGCAGTTTTTGTTTTTTAAATAAAATTTAGCTCGTTTACATTGATTGTGATGCTTGCACATTTGGATTGATTTTGACCATTCTAATGTCTGCCATTTGTCCTAATATGTGTTAAGAAATGACAACACCTGGTTCAAAATTGGCCATTCTCTGTATCTTTGAAAAGAAAGACTATTTTCACAAGCTCAACCTCTTAAGATTGAAGAGAAAATATAATACATCACTGGAGCTTTTTTATTTCCTCTCTCCAATACCTTCTTGCTTGATTTTTATGTAATGACCATTTAAACAACTATGTAGAAATTGATGATAGATCTGCAAATAAAAACATTTTCCAAAAATATGGTTACCTTGAAAGCCCCGGTGCACTGTTTCTCCCACCTATGCTACTAGAATAAAAGCCTCATTATTCAAACGGATTAAAATTGTAAGTTAAGAATGCCTGCAATTGTTTTCAGTGTTGATTATTCAGTTACAAGTATGATTAAAATATAAAATAAAATGGAAATTTTTCTATACAAGCTAGAGACATTTTCATATGTTTAAAAACACATTCCAAAGGAGGAGGAAAAATGAGAGTTGCCATTTATTAAGTATACACTGTGTGCCTTACCTGATACTGTTATTATACTTACATTGTCTCATTTAATATTTACAACTTTAGTTAATATCAACAGTCATTTAATATTAAAAGCATTTCTGAGGATGTTATTGTACACATTCCACAGATTAGTATATTGAGGTATTTGTGGTATTTAAGATGTTGATGAAATATGCTGGTAGAGATTTTAAGCAGTTTGAAATTTTAAAGTTAAAGACATTAGCTTGATAATTGTTTCTCTTGTTATTTACTTATTTGTTTTGTGTTTGTACAGACATGGTAGTTGAAACTTTAAAAATGGATGAGATCTCTTCTTTTAGAGACATAGCGTAGACACTTGAATTGGACCAAATATATGTTATTCCCTCTTCCTTGCCCCAGCTGGCAGATCTGCTTATCTCTGTACCCTTGGCCACTTACACTAAGGAGAGTTCTTGGCCACTATCACCATTGCCTCCTTTTTTGATATCATTTGCTATTTTTGTCTCCCTGAGAGTGGAGAGTGAGTACTGGCCTATGCTACAGCCTCACCTCAATCATCGTGGAAGAAACTGGAACAGCTCCAGTGAAGGCTCAACTTAACTGGAAGTTTCCTCCACTAGTTCTGGATTCAGGTGAATTAAAACACCATTGAGGTGTGAGATCTGAATTTTCCCACAACAGCTGGGGAGAGCAGTACAACAGAAATGTGGGCAATTTGATGTCCCCATGGGACATATTTTCACAATAAGAGATAGGAGGCAGTATAGCATGCCTTCGCACCCCTTCCTCTTTGCTAATACACTCATCCAAGATGAAGAGGGCCTATAAAATCTGCACAGAGACATTGAAGGTGGCTGAGCCATCAGCTGTGTTGACATACGAAGTTGTGTGTAGTTTGGTAAAACATTCCTTTATTTTGCTTTTCCTTAATTTCTCACTTCAATTAATTTTTTCCCCGTACTCTTTTTTGCTCTAGAATTATACCCACCAATAATTAGAGTGAAAGCTTTGTTTCCGGCTCTGTGTTTAGGGAAACCAGGAAAGGTCAACATCAAAGGTCATATACCCTAAGCCAAAAGATCTGGTAGAGGGAGTGGAGAGTGGATGGTTGGATGTCAAGAATGTTAAATGCAACAGAAAGGCATGTAAGGACGAATGGCAACAGGCCATTTAACGTATTGATTAGCAACGCTTCAGTGATATTTGAGAGTGCTGTTTTAGTGCACTAGATATTTAAAGAGGAAGGGCTTCAATATCAAAGAATTTAACATTGCTTTTGTTCAAAAATATATTACCTTATATTATTTGGGAAATTTATCTTTATTCTATAGCTTTCCCTTCAAAAAGTAGAAAATTATGTATATTGATTCATAAAATAAGACTGGCCAAATTTAAAAATCATTTGCTGTCTTTGTGTTTATGTTTTACCTCCAGAACAACTTTTATTTTTTTAAACAAACATATACAAACTGAAATAAAGAACATTCATTTATTTGCTCAACCAACATACTTATATACATAAACATGCATGTATATATGTCAATAATCAGCTCATCTACAAATTAAGGCTCATGTTCTCATCAAAAGTAGAGAAACATGGCTAACCATGAATTTGTTTAAACAAGAAACACATTTCTTGATTCCCAAAAATTACTAACTGAAGTTTAACCATTTTTCAAGTTTTATTCAAAATGTTCAATATTAATTAAATGATATTTAAATGATTTTAAAAATGACATTGACACTTAATAGCAAGCATGTATGTTTTCCATTGATGTATGTGAAGATTAAAAACTAGTGATGATAATAGCTGATGCACGTGTGTTCGAGAGATTGACATGTGATGTATATAGTCTTTTCCACACATGGGTTTGCAGCTGCAGCTGTTATTTGCAGAGCCTGGCACTATTTATGCTTCTGCCTCGTGTTCTCTTCAGAGTCCTTGTTCTCAAACAGTCACCCATCACTGATTGCCAAATACCAGGTTGAGATGTCTGCTGTGACTGTTTTTCCTAGCCACTCATGTCTACCCTGTCTTTGAAGGCATATTTCAATGTGCCTTGGAACAAATTCCCTAACCTCTTTTCTGTCATGACACTTCAACTCATCGTGCAGCAGCTGCCAAGTTATCTTGCTACGATCTGTCCCTTACATTTGACCTGCCCACTCCTATGTGCTAACAACATTTTATTATATTAAATATGGAATAACTATGTCTTTCCTTCAGATAGTATTTTATACTGCACAAAGTGTTTTCAAATATATTATCATTATTTTTAGTTTGATTCTCACAAATATGTAATGTTAACAGGAAACGGTAACTTTTTTTAACATTTATTGAATATGTAGCCAGATGATATGACAGATAATTTCCATGTAATGTAATATCACATTGAATTTAGTCTTCTCCATATATTATCCCCCACTTGACTACTAAGGAGCCAAAACAATAATGAGACTTATCTAAGTTCACACAGCAAAGTGCCAAAACCCAGACATTTTGTCACCAATCACTACTTCAGATCATCTTCCATGTCCTGTAGGTGATTTGCATAAGCAGACCAGCTATAAAACTTTTGTCACTGAGTTTCATAGCAATTTGCATGCCTTTTCTGTGGTACTTATCATACCACGTAATTTTGGGATAAACCTATGCTCTTCTATGAGTTTAGAAGTGTATTATAGTTATTTTTTATCTGCAGCACTTAAAATGTGCACAATAAATATTTGATGAGTAAATAAAAATATGACTATGACACAGAACAACACTTGATAACAATGTGAGTACTTAAAGCCACATTGACATTCCAGTTAAAAAATATACAATGGTTTCTGTATTAGTATGAGTCAAATCAGGACAGAGAAACCACACAGGAATTTCAACAAAGAAAGTTTAACATAAAGAATTATTGAGTATAGCAGGGGATTGTATTATAATATAATAACAAGAGATTAGCTAGTAAGAAGTAGAGAGAACTCTAAAGAATATCATAGGAACAGATACAAGAAGACATCCCTAGCAAGAGGCATCTCCCCACCTGGCTCCAGGGCTGAGATTGAGACTGCTGTAGAAGGCAGAGCTGTGGCTCACTGGTGATGGAGAAGTTGCTGTATTGTCCTGCCTATAGGACTTGCTGGAAGTCAGCCCTCTTGGATACTGGGGAAAATGTTCACAGGGAGAGGTCTCACCAGAGACACCGGGAAGCAAAGCCTTCTGAAGATGACTAGGGAAACTTCTGGTTGCTGGGTGCTGCTAGCTGCTACGCACTGCAGGAGCTGAGCACTGAGGAAGCTGCAGGATCCTGAGACTGGAGAATCCCCCTACGTGAAAGAGCCTGGTGCTGGAGAAGTGAAGCTCGGCAGGCCTTCCTTCCTAGTGAACACAACGGAGCCAGAAAGAAAACGCTTTTTCCTTCCAAGTCCCTCCATAGCCCGTTAGTGACAATGCTTAATATTGTGCCAGCTGGTAATGGAAAAAAATATTTAAACAGCCCAAATCCATTTTCACAGAATAGGAAAAAAGGATAAATTTTGAGCAGAGAGAAAATAAATTGGTCATTAGTACAGATTTCCTGATATCATTTTAAATTATCATTGCATATTGTTGCCTTAATAGCAGAATGGATTGATGGTTTTCTGTTCTTAAAAAATAAAAAAAAGAAACATGATGAGAAAGATTTCTATCTTATTATTTTAGCACTGATACGGCTTATTCTATCAAGTGGTATAAAGGAAAGCTTACATGATTTAAATTCAAGGAAACTTAGATTCCTTCTTGACTACTATCTATAATATCTCTGACAGAATTAATTAACCTCACTGAACCATAAATTATTTATGTAATGGATAACAATTTTCTCATAGTTTGTTGGGGGATTTAAACAATCTTTATAATTCCCATGGCTAATTTCTGGCATGTAATATTCCCTTTCCTAAGTGGTTTATATAGGTTGAGTATCCCTTATCTGAAATACTTGGGACCAGAAGTGTTTCAGATATTGAATTTTTTCAAATATTGGAATATTTGCATTATACTTACCAGTTCAGCATCTCTAATCCAAAATCCAAAATCCCAAATGCTCCAATAAGCATTTCCTTTGAGTGTCATGTTGATGCTCAAAAAGTTTTGAATACTGCAGCATTTGGGATTTCGAATTTGGAGATTAGGAATACTCGACTTGTAGTGATCATATTGTGTTTAAAGTGTAAGATAGAGACTCAGTCCTATGGATAGTTTCTCAAGTACTTTTTAAATCTACTTGTGCTATTTCCTATACAGAGAACTCAAATGTATTTATTACTAAATTGCTATCTTTTGACCAAAAATAAATTAACCTACATTGAGTTAATTTAGGTTTCCTTTATTACTCCCTTGGTGATGAAAAATAATCAGAGATATTTTGGGATCATGAGTACAACAGGTCAGCCAAATCTGTTAGGTAACTGGCAGTGTTCGGCATATTAATAGGCCTATGTGTTCAGCGATCACACCTCTGAGGTTGATATGTTGTTCCTTGCACCTTTGTTGTAATTGACATAAAACATGTCTGTGATATCACTTTGTTCCCTAAAGTCATATCACAACCACATCAACATTTGGTGACTTATGCTGCTTGGGAACTCTTCCAGAAGGGAACAAATTAAAATATTTGCAACTAGTAAAAAAGATATGCTACTATTTGTATTCAGGTCAAGTCAGATACATCCAATTTTGAAAAATGGATTTGGTTCTGAACATGTGACTTTAGAATGTTTTCTCGCACTCTCTCTGAGTTCTCTCATCTGTAAAACAAGGATAATAATCATGGTATCTCATAGTGTCTTTATGATATATACATGAAATAACTTGTGTGAGCCATTTGTAGATTGGCTGTCAGGTGATAACAGGCTCAATACATGGAATTTATGTGTTATTTCTCATCCTAATTTTTTGAATGCTTAAAATATTCTCTCTCTCTCTACAATATATGTATATATAATTTATATCATCCAAATAATTATATATTATACATAGTATAATATAAAATAATTACATATATAAATATCATATAAACGATCTCTTTTAATCTCATTTAATAGCCAGCGTACTGATCTCCTCCTGTTCCTTCACAGACCAAGGTCATTCTCCCCTTCAGTGCTTTGCTCTTATTGTTCCCTCTTATCGAATGCTCACTCACTAGATAATCCACAGTTACGTCCTTTCTCATTATTCAGATATAAATTCAAAGCTTGTTTCTTTAAAAACACCTCCCTGATCATGCTACCTTACCTAGCTTCCCCTTGTTCTCCAGCCACCTCGTATTTACTTTGTTTTATTTCCTTCATAGCAGTTACCACTACCTGAAATTATCTCATTCATGTATTTGTTCACTTTTAAAAATGTCTGCCTCATCCACTAAAACATAAAGTTTCATTCACTTGTATTCACAATACCTAGAAGAATACATGACATAAAATTGTTGATTGTAAAAAATATCTCAAATGCATGAAGGAGTAAGGCATCCTTGAAATCTTGTAGAAATTCCTCATAGCCCTTCTTAAAGAAAGAGTTCATTATAGAAATTTATGGAGGGTTATGACTTATGAGAATTCTCAGTCTAAATGGCTAGAGACATAAAATATTATCACAAGTGGAGTAGCCACTTCTCTATTAGTTGGCTATTGCTGACTAACAGCCCTTCCCAAAACTTAGTGGTTTAAAATAGGAAAAAATTATTAGTTCTCAAAATTCTTTGGATTATCTGAACTCTAGTACATGATCTCATGATGTACATTAGATATAAACACAAATGAGACTTTCATCTTCAAGGAAGCTAGCCAGATTTATTCGTATGTCAGTGGCAGTTTTCCCATAGACCAAGCACAAACATATAAACCTCTCCTTACATCACATTTGTTGACATCTCATTGGCCAAACAAGTCCCATGATTGACCAAACACAGTGCTCACAAGGATATGGATATCAGGAAGTGTGAATACATATGTCAGGAGAAAACGGAACCTTTCTTGCTATAGTTCCTCTTGATCTCACATTTTCTAACATGGGACATAGTTGCTATAGTTTATGAATGAAACATAGTGTTAGTAAAATTGTATCCCTAGGGAGTTAGGGAGTAAAAGGAAGAGCAAATTCAGTTGTCTGGTGCCCTTCGTTGGACAAAAACTCTGCCTCTGGTTTTCCAACATATGGAAAACCTACTACCTACATTTATTTTCCATACAATTGTAGTGCTATGTGAACTATACTTTGAAAGTAAGTTTAATATTGTTGCAGTTTGGTAGGTTTCTCATGATCAATATGAATAGTCATTTTCATAATGATAAGTGGTATATAGAAGATCATATTAGTATTTTTTCATGTTATATTTCCTTTTGGTCAATTCATTAAACAGATTGAGTGGTCAGCATGTACCAGGTGTAATGAATAAACACAGCCTGTAGTCTCAGGATCATACAGTCTAGTTTCTTTGTCAAAGTAGGAGAGTGAGTTGAGAGACTGGGACAAAATAGAAAAGGAGGACACTCGTGTTGCTGTGTACTATTCCAGGAAGAGGGAGTTATTGAAAGGGACAGTCTTCAAACAATGTCACAAATCAATATTATTAATTGTTCTTTGTTAGCAGGTTTCACAGCTTCCTCTGTTTACTGAAATATCACTGAAGACAGTTTCCTCCAATTTTTACAAATGCAACGATCTTTCAATTCTTATCCTCTTTTTATTTATTTGTTGCTTCCCTTTCATCCTCGAATAATCTTTTATTTCTTTGTTTGTCTACCCCTAGTTTTTCTCTCTGACCTATTGTCTTTTGACTTCTCTTGCTCTTCATATCTCTCAATGAAGTATACCCAAACTTTAATCCGTATTATTTTCTCCTTTATCCTTACTCTTATTTCCTTGGTATATTCTGGCCTGGATAGCCTTCTAGTTATCGAAAGATCTACTATTGTTAATTATTGACATCCTATGACATATAGTCACAGTTACTATAATCTCAATTGCAGCAAGCATCCCAGCACCTTGGACTTGTGGCCACCTAGGGCAATTTCTTGGCTACTTGGTTCTTTGGAAGAAACACACTTCAGAGATTTTGAACAAGTTTAAAAGTTGTAAGATTAATTCCCACTTAGCCCACTGTTTCTGTGGCCATAGCTCTCCAAACTTCTAATTTTCCTACCTGTTCAATTAGCTTCTGCTGATTTCTAAATGCTTACTACAGAAGCTCTCAATACATACTTTATAAATGAATGAATCAATGAGCTTCTATTTCTCTCCAGGCACTGTCCCACTAAAGAGCTGACAATGACTCCCTAGTACTTACTGATATTTTTATAACTTTCAAATTACTCAAGGATATAGTCTCAATATGCTTACTCTCACCAATCTCAATATAGTCCCTCTGCTAGTCTGTCTGGTCTCTTCACTGCCCTTTATAGATCATATTCTCATTCTACACTAACAATTTTGTATGTTTATGCCACCTGAACTAGCACCTTTTTATCTGTTAATCCTTACAAGGATAAAAACAAGCACTAACCTTTATTGTGTTTATCACTTGCTAGGTACTATGCTAAGAGCCTTAATGTCTCAGCACCTTTAATCCTTGAAATGACTTTATGAGGTAGGCATTTTATTTTTTATGTCTTATTTATTGATTAGGAAATTGAGTTAAAAGATATTTGATAACTAGTCCAAGGTCACCCAGCATGTCTGTAGTAGAGCCAGTGTAAGCTTAGGCAGGATTGTCTAGAAGCTCTTTGTTCTTCCCCACTATGCTACCAGCTTTCAAAGATCAACCCAAAGCCAACCTTCCCTTTGAACGTCACTTCACATTAGTATCGGTTCTCTTTTTCATCTTCTTTCCCAGTGCCAAAGATTTCTGTATATCTCATAGCCTAAAAATAATTACCTAACTTCCTGGGATATTAATACAATTCCACCAGACTTTGGTCTTGATTCCCACTATATTTTGTGGGCAAAAACACAAGTCTTGAAGAATCACCTTAAACTTGTGCAAATGTTAACAAGAAGAGAGAGAGAGAGAGAGAGAGACAGGTGGGGGCAAGAGGGAGGGAGAAAACTTATGGTGTTTACACATAATGTGCTTATTGACTCTCAGTCTTACTAATCAAGATTTGTAATGCCTACAAGGTAATATAAGGATAGAAAGAGCCTTCCTGTCATTGGATCCTAATTTAGATGATTTGCTCATAGAGTCTCCATTGTTATTGTGACACAGCATTGTAACATTCAGTATTGTATCCCCTGTCAGTGCTCTGCAATGAACTATAACGTTAAAATGTTGTATAAATTCTACCTTTCATTTTCTTCCCTCTTTCTATCACTTGGTTGACTGATCTTGAGATTTATGAAACCTGTTTTCATGTAATTTTCCCATACAGTACCCCTTGGTTTGGCCCCTTACTTGCTTTTGGATGCTTTTCTGGGACTTCTCCAGCTTCTACCTTTTTCTGCATGTGCCTTTCATTGCTAGATGCTCACATTGAATACAGCACTGATATTTCCTCAAGCAGTGCTTGGGAACTTTACTGGAGCAGCAAGGTGGGCTCATGTGAAAATCAGATCTTCCACAGATTTTCAAACGAGTTTAAGCAGGAGATATTAGCTAGCTTTGTATTATTGTTATTACTTCAAGCACCTGTTTCCTAACCTCTACTGGAAGCCCCTTGAAAACAGGGAAAAAAATGTTTCATTTATTTCCAGATACTCTCTGTACCTGCTACATAATAGATATTAAATAAGTGCATAATCACATGAAAAAAATGTAGACTAAAAATTATTTGGCTCTGTCAGTGCAAGAACAATTATTCCATTAGACTCAGATTATTTTTAAATAAGAAAGAAATCACTACTTTTTTTAAATCCTTGGTGGAATTGGATTCCTTGATCAATCTTTGAGTATTCTTGTGTTGGAAGTTTTAGAGCATGAGGAAGGCTATTTTCTACATTAAATAAATAAATATTTATGATTAGCCTACAAGTATTGCTGCAAGTTATATTTAAAGAACATTACCAAATATACCATTAAAATAATTTTGAAAGACCCATTTAGGCCAATATGAAGTGAATAAAAACAGATTTTAGCTCAAGAATAATTCTCATGTCCTTAAATGCTTCCCAACATAAGCATTAAAGCATAACGTTGAAGAGTGTGGGTTTCTGGAGTCAGATGTGGGTTGGAATCCTGGTTCCTTCCTCCAATAGCAAATCTGCCTAAGTTGTAGGACCTTCCTATGTCCCTACTTCTGCAAAAGAAATAAAGAGATAATAACATTTACCTGACAGACTGTTTTAAAGATCAAATATTTAGCACAATCCCTGGAAAATAATAAGGACCTATTAATTGATAGTTATTATTACCATTAATATTATGTTCCCTCAGAGAATTGGAAT
>NW_012148819.1:1179398-1180620 GCF_000956105.1 Propithecus coquereli | reverse complement strand
AAAAAAAAAAAAAAAACTGCTTTGTTTTCTCTGGTTTTTGGCTGTGACTTTAGCCATCGCTTTGTTTTATTGTAATCAGATACATTGGCGTGAAAGTTGAAGTAGATTCCAAGAAGTATATGCTGGGCTTTTTATTGGCATATCAAACAGGGAATCATTCACGCCATACGTTAGCAAGCAGCCAAGTAATTAATAATAACACATGTGGAAGAAAATGAATATTTTGGTTGAGAAGGAGAATAAGAACTTAGACAAAGGCCTGGGATTCGTGTCCTTGCCCTCAGCAGCAGCAAAAATAATGTTATGAATAGCATTTAACTTGAATTTGCAGCAAACTGCTGCTTTTATCATAAACAATTGCCAGATGGTATACATTATCTTTCTTTTTTCTCCTTTCACAAAAGCGGCATTAATTGCAGAGCAGCCCAGGGCTCCACTCAGCTCATCAGTGTGATAACACTTCATGACCCTGATTAGCCGTCAGTCTACTCAATTAAAAAGATCATTTAGACATTCACCCAATCATTTGCCTATCGAGCCACCTGGGCCTCAACCAGGGGCTCCATTTTTAACATTCTCCTGCCCTCTCTCATCTTGCCTAGCTTTTTTACATATCTCCAAAAGACGTAATTGAATTAAATAAAGCGTCTCAGGGGCAGCTGCAACATCTGCTGTTTGTGGTATGTCAAGCCTTCAGCATTAAAAACAGTTACATATGCTCCAAATTAGCAGGTCGCAGAGATGAAACAGTCGATGATAGTGTTTTTGTGCCAGCGTGAGAAGCAGCTCACAGCTGTGTGCAATTTACAATTAAAGGCTTTATCAGAGCTCAATTGTACTAGTGAATCAAGTGGTGAGAGGTCAGTTAGTGAATTAGACCAATTAGAGCTTGTACAGTTAAATTATCTGTCTTATTACCTACTGATAAACAGCCTTGTCATATCTTTGCTGGAATGATGAAGCTGAATGAGTTTTATGAAGTGATAATACAAGTTCGCTATAGTGTAACTTAGTGGTTCGTGAATTCCAAATCTATAGCAACAAGATGGCTTTATATAACCTTTTAAAACAGCTATAAAACAAGAAACTTGAAATTGGTTGAGACACTGCAGATCAAGTTGATTATATCTACTTGTGAATGCATCTCTGAGGACAAAACTTCTTAAAAGTAGTTTGTGGCACAATGAAATATGGATCCCCAAACTTTATTTTTATTTAATAC
>NW_012148819.1:1140305-1176299 GCF_000956105.1 Propithecus coquereli | reverse complement strand
TATTTGAAAAAGAAATTTAAAAAAAATTCCCATTTATAATAACATCAAAAAGAATAGAGCCCTTAGAAATAAATATAACCAGGGAGGTGAAATATCTGCACACTGAAAATTATAAGACATTGATGGAATAAATTAAAGAAGACACAAATAAATGGAAATATATACCACGTACATGGGTTGAAAAAGTTAATATTTTTAAAATGTCCATACGATTCAAAGTAATCTTCAGATCAAGGTAATCCCTATCAAAATTCTAATGGCATCTTCAAGATAGAAAAAAATCTAAAATTAGTATACAACCATGAATGACCCCCAAATAGCCAAGAATTTTTGAGAAAAAAGAGCAAAGCTGGAGGTATCTCCTTATATCTGTTAGGATGGCTATTATCGAGAAGACAAGGGATAACAAGTGTTGGCATTGGTGTGGAGAAAAGGAAACCCTTGTACACTGTTGGTGGAAATATAAATTGGTATAGCCATTATGGAAAACAGTATAGACGTTTCCCCCAAAATTAAAAATAGAACTACCATTTGATCCAGCAATCCAACTATTTGGATTAAAGAAAATGAAAAAATCAGTATCTCAAAGGGATACCTGCAGCCACTTGTTTATTTCAACATTATTCACAATAGGCAAGATATGGAAACAACCAAAGTGGCCATCAGTGGATGTACGGATAAAGAAATTGCGGCACATATACAGTCTTCTCCAGGAAATGTTGCAAATTCTGTTCCAGAAGACTGTTATAAAGCTAGTCACACAAACTTTTTGGTTTCCCAGTACATATAAAAGTTATGTTTACACTACACTGTAGGATATTAAGTGTTCAGTAACATTATGTCTAAAAAAATAATGTACATACCTAATTAAAAATACTTTATTGTTAAAAATGCTAATGATCATCTGAGCCTTACAAGTTTTTTGCTGTTAGTTTTGCCTCAATATTGATGGCTGCTGACTGATTAGGGTGGTGTTTGCTGAAGTCTGGGGTGGCTGTGGCAATTTCTTAACATAAAACAACAATGAAGATTGTCACATTGATTCAGCCATCCTTTCACAAAAGATTTTTCTGTAGCGTATGTTGTTTCATAGCATATTACCACAGTAGAACTTTCAAAATTGGAATCGGTCCTCTCAAACTCTTCTGCTACCTTGTCAACTAAGGTTATGCAATATTTTAAATCCTTTGTTGTCATTTCAACAATGTTCATGGCGTCTTCAACAAGAGTGAATTCCATCTCAAGAGATCAGTTTGCTCATTCTTAGGAAGAGACTCCTCATTGATTCAAGTTTCTTTATGCAATTGCAGCAATTCAGTCACATCTTCAGAGTCCATTTGTAATTCTACTAACAGTTCTCATGCTATTACCATCACATCTGGAGTGACTTCCTCCACTGAAATCTTGAATCTATCAGAGTAATCCGTGAAGGTTGGAATCAATTTCTTCCAAACTGTTGATAATGTTGATATTTCGACCTCCTTCCACAAATCACGAATGTTTTCAATGGCATCTAAACTTGTGAATCCTCTTCCCAAAAGGTTTTCAATTTACTTTTCCAAGATTCATCAGAGAAATCACTATCTATGGCAGTTATGATCTTACAAAATTTATTTCTTAAATAATAAGACTTGAAAGTCAAAATTACCTCTCGACTGCAGAATGGAAATTGTGCTAGTAGGCATGAAAACATTAGCCTCCTTGTAAATCTCCATCAGAGCTCTTGGGTGTCTGGGTGCATTATCAATGAGCAGCAATATTTTGAAAGGAATCCTTTTTTTTCTGAATAGTAGTTCTTAACAGTGGGCTTAAAATATTCAGTAAACTGTGCTGTAAACAGATGTGCTGCATCCAGGCTTTGTTCTATTTATAGAGGAAAAGGAAAGTATATTTAGCATAATTCCTAAGGGCTCTAGGATTTTCAGAAAGGTAAATGAGCATTGGCTTCAACTTCAAGTCACCAACTACATTAGCCCCTAACAAGAGAGTCACCCTGTCCTTTGAAGTTTTGAAGCCAGGCATTTACTTTTCCTTTCTATCTATGAAAGTACTAGATGACATCCTCTTCCAATACATTGAAAATCTATTGTTCAGTGTAATCAACTTCATAAATTATCTTAGCCAGATCTTTTAGATAACTGGCCTCAGCTTCTACATCAGCACTTGCTGCCTCACCTTGCACTTCTGTATTCTAGAGATGGCTTCTTTCTTTTCTTAAATTCCATGAACCAACCTCTGTTAACTTCAAATATTTCTTCCATAGCTTTATCACCTCTCTCAGCCTTCACAGAATTGAAGAGACGTAGGACCTTGCTCTGGATGTTGTGGCTGATTTGATCTTACATCCAGACCACTAAAACTTTCTCCATATTGGCAATAAGGATGTTTCATTTGTTGTCACTCATGTGTTCACTAGAGTAGCACATTTCATTTCCTTCAAGAATTTTTCCTTTGCATTCACAACTTGGCTAACTGTTTGATGCAATGGAGCCAAGCTTTTGGCCTATCTTGGCTTTCAATGTGCCTTCTTCACTAAGCTTTATCATTTCTAGATTTTGAATGAAAGTGAGAGACGTGCAACTCTTCCTTTCACTTGAACACTTAGAGGCCATTGTAGGGTTATTAATTAGCCTAATTTTAATATTGTGTCTTGGGAACAGGGTGGGGTAGAGATGGGGATCAGCTGGTCAGTGGAGCAATCAGAACACATACAACATTATCAATTAAGTTCACTGTGTTATATGGGCATGGTACATGGCACTCCAAAACAATTACAATAGTAACATCAAAGATCACTAATCACAGATCACCATAACAGATATAATAATAGTGGAAAAGTTTGACATATTGCAAAAATTACCAACAGGTGACACAGAGACACAAAGCAAGCACATGTTGTTGGAAAAAAGTCTTGATAGAATTGTTCAACTCAGGGTTGCCACAAATCTTTACTTTGTAAAAAACATAGTATCTGTAGAGTGCAATAAAGCAAAGAACAAAATAACAAGGTATGCCTGTATACAATGGACAATTATATAGCCATAAATAAAGGAAAACCTGCCATTTGTGGCAACATATATGAACCTGGAGGGCATTGCGCTGAGTGAAATAAGCCAGACAGGAGGACAAATACTGTGTGACCTCACTTACATAAGGAATCTAAAACAGTCAAACTCACAGAGGCAAAAAGAAGAATGGTGGTGGCCAGGGTCTGGAGGTGGGGTAAAAAGAAAGATGTTAATCAAAGAGTGTAAACTTTGATTATAAGAGGAACAAGTTCTGGGGATCTAATGTTCATTATGGCTGCTGATAAATGTGTTAATTAATTTGATTCTGATAATCATTACACGATGTATACATATATCAGATCATTATATTCCTTGAATATATTCAATCTTTATTTGACAAATATGATAAAATAAAAATATAGTAAATAAAAAAATTAAAAAAAAATGTAGATGTGCTTTCTTTAATATCAGATACATTTGAGTTCATGCTATTTGATAAGTTAAAAATATTTTATTTGGGATAGAACCACCCTAGGACCCTTACGTACTTTGGAAGATTTGGTGAGGGCAAGGTGAACTGACGAGAGATGCCATTTTCAGAAGTTTTGCTCACGTACCAGTCTTTTGCTTCAAGGAACTTTGTTTTATTTTGTGGAAGTCCCTACTATAAGTTAGTTTTCATGTCCTGTTGCAGTTAGGATGGATAAAATATGTTACAAATTTTAAATTTGTTCACACATACAGAATATGACTAATAATAAAAAATTAAACATAGGGAACCCCAACATTTAAGAGATATTAATTATATGTAATCTCCCATATTTCACCATACTTTTACATTTTAACATTTTTTTCTAAGTAGTCATTTTGAATTTTCTTATTTTTCTATCTGCAGTTTTTGCTTTACATTTTATCCTTCTAATATCTTTTGCCTGGTTTGTACATATCCTTTTCTTTTTGATAGCCTCTTTCTCTACTTCCTTAAGTTCACAAACAAAAATGTCAGTAAGAATAATATCTTATGAAATCCTAACAATATATTCCAGGAATTGACAATTTAGACTAAATCACTTGAATCACGTTTCTTAATGCTTTTCATAATTTGTCTTTATATTTCACAGAAAACTGTTAGAATTTTCTGCATGCCCATTTATATTATCTTTCATCTACAGCAGTCTTCAAGTTATATCACATTCCCTATCCTTTTCCAGACCCTCTCTCAATTTAATCAATCTTGTCAAAAAACACTTTTGCCAATCAAATTCAGTAAGAGTTAGTCAAGGAACTTTGCTCTAGAAAAGTAAAGCCCAGTATTCTAGAACTCAGATACTACCTGTTGAACAGTCTTTACATTTGTGCCTCAATCCTCATAAGAAAATTTTATCTGTTCACAAGATGCTATTTCCATCTTGTACCCCAATTCTGATAACTAGAGTCCCACCTGATTCACCATGCTTGAGTCAGTGTTTGGATGACCTATGGACATAGAATAAATACATAAACAAGCAAGATAAAATGATGACAAACAAAAAAGAACACCAAGAAAGTAGAACAGAGACCATATGTAAGATTGAGTGTGTTCTTTAATACTGTTTACAAGCTAATTATTAATATCAACCCTGATTTATAAGTGAATATGGTTCTTTCTAAGTAAATATTTCTCCAGCTTCTAAACTTCCAAAGCCTTGTGGAATGCAAATAACATAATATGAAGTAAAAGTTAAACTTTTCATTAAAATATTAAAAAAAAACACTGAAAAAGAAAACTCTTCTCACTATTACATTTTCCTCATTACTAGATGTTTTTTGGGGGTCAATCATGGCATTCTCAAATCATGGCATTCTCCGGTAAACTACCCATGCACTTACCTATACGTACTTCTGTTTTCTCCTCTTTTCCTTTCTAATTAACTATTATCATCTGAGCTCAAGACAATCACCAGCAGAAAATGTTTATTCTGGCCATCACAGCTCTCCACCCACTCCCATCTCAGTTTCTCCCTCTGGAAGGGAATCCAAAGAGTCTGCATTCTCAGGTTGTTGAAAGGAGTCCGTCTCTCAGCCTTCCACAGAGAGCATCAACATGAGCAATGTTCAACTTGCCAATAGCTGAATGGGAATTCTAGTAGAGAAGAGAGAGAAATATAACTTGATGTTCAAATCTTAAGAGTCCAAAAGGAGAAATCAAAAGTAGGATACAGAGTTAGTGATATGAGAGAAGGGAGCCAGGGGTGAGCAGTGAATGTGTGTCTGTTCAAAGCAATTACATGGACAGACAGTCCAGCATGTCTAAGGCTGTCTAAGATGCCATTTATGGTCTATAGATAAGTCTTCTGAGTTTGTGGAGACAGAGATGACACGCTCATTCTGGCCAATAGTTCACGGGGGACTCGGGGTTCAAAACGTATTTGTGACTCTGTCTTTGTGATCATTATGTTTGAATGTTCTTGGAAGTTCAGACATACTTTCTGCTTCTGAATGTTTAGTCTACTCATAAGGAGTGAAAGAAATTATGTGTTAGGGCCTAGAGTGTAAAAGTTAAAAATGTGTAGTACTATGATCATACAGAAGGGGGAAAAATGAGAGATAGGCACTTACTTTACTAGTGAGAAAATATGCTCAGGATAGTCTAAATGTGTTTGAATGGATGATATGGATTGAATTGTTTTGGTGTTCTGGAAACCAATTGGACATACTACTTGCTACCTGGTTTTATGAAAATTCGTGTTTGGAATTGTCAGGTAAAATCAACTACCACAGGCAAAAAAAAAAAAAAAAAAAAAATAACTGAAAAAGCATAGCTAATTTTTTTTAAATGATGCAAAGCACATAACATGTTTTATTTCATCATTGCAACAATCCTATGGAGATGTGTACTAATAATTAGTATTCACATTGTACAAGTGAGAAAATTGAGTCCCTAGAAGATTAAATGGTAGCTTGTCTCATGGATAAGCAAAGCTGGACACTAGCTAATGTGGGAAGGACAGTTTTTAATCGGTAGTAACTATTTCAATAGGAGAAAGAGCGCAGTGTAAACTGAACCCAGCTTCTATTTGTACAGAGGTGACTGAGTGTTTTAAAGGGAGAATGAGGGCATTGGGGGATCAGTAGAACCAAAATGAAAAATTACAAATGGTTAATCAGTGCAAATGGGATTAGGCCAGCTG
Source organism: Propithecus coquereli (assembly GCF_000956105.1). Classification (NCBI taxonomy): domain Eukaryota; kingdom Metazoa; phylum Chordata; class Mammalia; order Primates; family Indriidae; genus Propithecus; species Propithecus coquereli. The sequence goes on along the minus strand of NW_012148819.1, from coordinate 1,170,121 downwards.
TGTTTGCTAGTGGGCAATTATAGAAGTTAGGAATCTATCCTTCCACAGAGACTGGATGACAGAAGCCCTACCCTCAGGTGTTGGCTGGAATGGTAATTTTTTTTTTTTTTTTGGAAGAGTTGAGTTTTCTCAGGTAGGTGCTTTAAGTGGGTTTGGGGGCATCTTAGGGATGTGGCCTTGAGCTGTTAGAATCTACTCTAGTGTTTTTTCAACTCTTTATAGGCCAAGATTGAGGCTTAGTCAAGAAGAAGGCTCAGAAGAGCCTGGCTAGAGTTTGGTCAAGGAGAGAAGCTTTTCCATTTCCATAAGAATACAGAGTTAGCAAGTGACAAAAGCTATCTCAAATTAAGTGTTAAGGCACTCTCTAAAACAATATGTACTTAAACAGTAGACAGTGTTCATGATAAGTGATTTCTACGCTCACCACCTCAGATTTTAGGCAGTCGGTTTCTTAGAAAATCCTTGTATGACTCATCTAGGATAATGGAACTCTTCCAAATAGAGTGTTAGGGTTATATAAACTAGGTCAAACAAAAATGAAGGCAAATCAATGCATTTCATTGGTTTTCAGTTCTTTTTATCCAAATGTAGAAATATTCGGTAACATTCATCAAATCCTTGGAAAGGGCCTATATCATACCATTCATTCTTCAAGGCATTGGGAGCATGTGATATAGTGAAGACCAAGCTCTGCCTCTTCATGGACCTTGCAGTCCTTGCTGCCATGTTCAGAAATATTCTAAAGTTTGTGCTTAGAAACAGCAGTACACTTTCTCTAAAAATCATTTTCATATACATAGGTATGTATATGAAATTTTTTCCATGTATGTGTGTGTGTGTATTTTTTTCTTTTATGGAAAATGGAGATAATTCTCAGTTCAATAAACAAAGCATGAACTATGTTCCATAGCGGTGATTTTGTGGATATTATACACACTCCTTTACTTTCTTAAGGCTAAAGAATGGAGACAGGGGTTTGCAAAACACTAGCCATTAGTTTTATCAAAATAAGATTTTTAAAGAGCAAACAACTTTCTAGTTGTAAATACTTGACCTTCCTTCCAACATCTTCATTGGCTCCTTTCAAAACTTTGGGAAATAGACATTACATCAGAAAGACAGGATTCAACAAAGCACAATGTAGTGAGCTGCTGTAAAAGCAAACCAGTATTGATATGATGATTCTTTTGTGCTTATTGTCCCATTTATTACACATTTATAAAAATCATTATTGCTCTGAACCATTTCAGTAATTTGACTTCACTAATAAATTGTTTAAAATTAGATTTTTATTATTATTGTTTACCTCCAAATGCTTGGCTGGTTTAGAAAAATTCATTTGCTTCTTGGGAGGTACAAGATTGAAGATTCATATTACACATAAAAAATTAATTCTTGGTCCATTATTATTTTCAACCTGTGTTAATAATGTATTAGATGGGCTTATTGCATAGATGTGGATGTATAGATGGGCACACTTTGGGTTAGGCTGGTCAGATGTGATTCTGAGATCACTCTTATTTCAAACCAAATCTAATGCTTATTGGTTTAATATTTTAAGAAATATGACTCAGTTCATAAAGGGGGTATATTCAAAGTGTACTTACCAAAACATTGCTTTAGTAAAGACTATATTTCTGATATTGATCAAGCCATCTTCTACTGGTGTACAAATGATTAATTCACTATTAAATCTTACGAGATGAACAAGCCACAGGCAACTTTTTGAAAACTACCGAAGTACAAATGCATGAAAGCCTCATGTACATCTTTCCTAATATTATGTCTATTTCCACAGTATATAAAATAGCTTTTAAGATTTAAAAAGTTGCACTTGAATAATTGTATCAGAGGGGATATTTATCTCTCCTGTTGTTGCATCTACCATATACAAAGGTACCCCAATTTTTTTCCAAGGAAATATAAATTTTTTATTCCAAAGAATAAAGTCAGAGGCTACAAATAAAGTAAACACACAAGGAAATCTCTAAGTTCTTTAATAATAAACTCCTTGCTCCTAAAATTGTATTATAAATAAAATGCCTATAAAGAAGTATTTTTACTTTTTCACTGAATTATTTTATAATTTTACTAATCTAAAATCCATAATATTGTTACTATATTTCAAATTTTAAGTGCTCTGTTAATAAATTTTTAGAATTTTAAAATGTAAACAGGATTAGAACAAGTTTAAATCATTTGAAAATATCTCTCTCCTCCATATCTAGGTTACTGAGTCTTCGGGGGAAAGTCATATAGCTATGAAAATTAGTCTATCTTCATACTCATCTTTATGAGCTTCGACACTAGCATGGCAGCACCAAGCCTTCTCTGTTCTCTACTGAACGTCTCTTCTTTCTTCTATAGGTTTTATTGTAACATATTTTCTCTCCTAAAATGCCAAAAACCACTGGAGCTACACCGATCTTACAATTTCTTCAATAAATTATTGTCCTTCACCTACAGAAATTTAGCAATGATTTATTTTTTGACATAGAGCATGCCATCTCCTATTTATCTTTCATTTTCAACCTAATTTCATTTAAAAAGTCTTTGACTCATTCATCTCTTCGACAACTATTTCCTGAGTACCTATAATATTCCAGGTATTGATTTGAAGCTGGTTATATAATGCTGGTCAAAATATCTATGGTCTCTACTCTTATCGAGTTCTATCACCTAGTAAGGAATATAGCAGAGTCTCTATTTGCCAGCTTTGAAGTTTTCTGGAAATGATATTTCATAAAACTTGAGTTGACTGTTGACTTCATTTGTGGGATAACTCAACTTCCTAGTAATCAACAGGATAGTGCTAGGTAAGCATGCCCTTTGAATCTTGGTCCTGCCCAGCTATCACCTGTTTTATCAGCCATGACTCAGTGTTCTTTCTATTCCCTTGAGTCTAAGATTGAGAATCTCTACTCCCATGGAACTAAGTTTCTGACAACAATTGGCTAGGATGTTATAGGTGGATGGGAACCAGATTTTCAAACTGAAGGTTGTTCATTAACCCTGATTCTCCCACTAATCACAACTAATGTGTAATGGCCTTTTTGACCCAACCTGAGATGACCTATCAGGTCTCATTTTCCTATAAACTCTTACTCTCATTTTCCTATAAACTTTACCTTCCAGTATGATGGAGGTTTTTCATTTTGCCACATCACATGTTTGACACATTAGGGCATCTATTTGTGTTATTGTCATTTCCTAGTATATCCTTTTCCTTCTTTGTTTATTCATGCCTCCCGTCCTGTGTTTTGTTTGAGGATATTAAGTTTAACTCAAACCTAGTACATTTTCTGTTGTGTCCACTCTTACAGGATGTTTTTTGTGATTCTCTATATAAATCAATTATCCCTCTGGAGAGCCGAAGCCTTTGTTTGAGGACTTGCTACATAGTAGCTAAATGATCCCTGTTCCCAGATAAAGGACATGCCATTATTTACCTTCTATATCTTCAATGCCTAGAACAGTGGATGCTCAATAGATATTTGGTGAACTAAAATTAACATATGTAACCAAAGACAGACTCACTAAGTTTTGGCCATCTAATAATTGGATCAGCTTCTCTAGTGTATTTCCAGTACTACAATATGGAGAGTTTATCCTTTACAAAGTGTACATAGTGTGCCAGAATTTGAAATTATTCACTTGATCAGATGAGTTTACTTTGCATAATCAAAAAATAGGAATACACTTTCTATCATGACTACATTTTTCCAAATGTGACTAGTCATTATCCTTTATCAAGAATATATAATTTCTCTTTATCTCCCCTCTTTGAACCATTAAAGAATTAAAGACAGAAAATGTGTCTTCATCAAAAGATTTGTAGATATTCTTACTCTGGTCATGCATGTTCTGTCCAGGAAGAGTTGTAGCCTGTTGAATAAATCAGCTTTCATTGTATTCTCAAGTTTGAGTGGCTTAATTGTCAAAGTATTCTAGGGCACCTTTATTGCAGAGTTGCCAACTTTTTTCCTGGTTTTCAAGGACTCAGGTTTAAGGAAAACAGAGGGCCTCTGTTCCTCTCAATATCATTGTTTTGCACAGGGATATGAAGCTTTAAATTCAGATATTTGGCAAATCTAAATGACATTTTAGAAATACAGGATTATAATTACCAATGAGTGTCTCTCTTGCCCTAGGCAGACAATAAATGCATTGAGAACTCTGTGACATTTTATAGCCAGTGAAAGATTAACTAGTTCTTTCTCTGTCATTGATTAATCAAAGTAACTTAACTGTAATTTTTTATAAAAAATGAAGCACAAATTATATGAAAATTAATTTATATTATTTTGTATAGTTATAGTCAATATTCTGTTAAGATCTCCAAGGGCATGTTAAAATTCCAATTTGATCCAATATTTAACTTCACAAATCAGTACTTATCTTCGGTTATTCATTAAACAAACAAACAAACATAAACAACTGTCTTTTGACTATTTACTTTATGCCAGGAATTGCTCTGGACTCTGAGAATACATCAGTGAATAATTCAATAAATTTCCGGCCTTCAAAGATTTTGCATTTTAGTGTTCAAGAGAGATTATACACAAGTGTATAATTTTTTTAAATAAATTATTGAGATAACAGCAAGTGCTGGAAAGAAAATACTATGTTTAAATGGGTAAAGTATGACTAGAATAGAAGGTGGTCAAAAAAGCTCCCTTTAAACAGATGACATTTGAGCAGAGGCATAAAAGAATAATGAATAACAACCAAAAACTTGGATATATGGGAAAAATAAGTCTAAGCAGAAAATGATAGCAAATGGAAATCCCCTAAAGAAGAAATGGGTTTGGTCTGTCAAAGGGACAACAAGAATGCCAGAATTGTTACAGAGTGGATGTGAAGGCAGAATTAGAAATGATGTCAGAGGGACATGTAGGAATTTATAAGCCATTAAAAGAAGGCTTGAAAAAAAAAAAAAAAGAAGGCTTGAATTTATTTCAGTAAAAAAAAAAAAAAACAGTTGAGGAATTTTAAGTGAGGGGGTGTTGTGCCTTTTTGGCACCAGGGGTCCATTTTGTGGAGGACAATTTTTCCACGGATGGGGTGGGGAGGTATGGTTTCGAGATGATTCAAGCACATGACATTTGTTGTGCAGTCAAATCTCTCTGCTAATAATTATCTGTATTTGCAGCTGCTCCCCAGCACCAGCATGGCCACCTCAGCTCCACCTCAGGTCAGCAGAAATTAGATTCCCATGAGGAGCTCACAACCTAGATTTTTTGCATGTGCGGTCTACAGTAGGGTTTGCGCTTCTGTAAGAATCTAATGCCCCCACTGATCTGACAGGGGGAGGAGCTTATGTGGCGATGAAAGCAATGGGGAGCAGCTGCAAATACAGACGAAACTTCCCTCACCTCCTGCTGTGCAGCCAGGTTCCAATAGGCCACGGACAGGTACCAGTCTGAGGTCTAGGGGTTGGGGACCACAGCTTTAAAAGGTGATGTTGCCTCATCTACAGAAAATAGACTCTGACGGGACAAGAGTCAAAAGAGGGAGCCCAGTGAGGAGGCTATTCCAGTATTTTGAGCAGTGAGGAGAAGCCTCAGAATTGGGCAGTAATGGTAGAGGTGGTAAGAAGTAGTGAGATTCCAGTTACATATGTTGAAGATAGAAACCACATGACTTCCTGGTGGATTTGGTGTAGGGAGTATTGAAAAAAGGAGAAAAGGAGTCCACTGAAGTTTTTTCCCTGAGAAATTAGATCAATATGTTGTATCATTAATAATAATCGAAGAAGCTAAGGGAAAAAAAGTTTTGGGGATAGAAAAGGCCAGTTCAACAGCTCTGCTGGGGACATGTTAAATGTTCATAATCATTGCATTGAGCATAAAGGTTTATAAGATGTCACTAGAAAGAGAATTCCCTTTCCCACAACCACCTCAAACACACGACTGCATATTCAAACATACTCCAAGGGTTTCCTTTTTATCTACTATTGAGATAAAAGCTAATGAGGATTTTTATGACTTTGCTAATAATTCTCAGATTTAAAAATGAATACTTTGATTATACACACATACACACACATTCTCTGGATAATAATAAAAATTGTAAACTTACTTGACATTTATAACTCCTTGTTCCCAAAAATCAGCCCAGTGACGGGAGAACAAATATGTGGTTGTCTTCTCTCTTTCCATCACTCAATCCTCTCCACCCTGGATTAGTTGTGGCTTCTGACATATCCAAGATCATAAGAAAGCTGTTTTAGCACCCATTACCTCTCTTAAAAATAATTTTCTGGAGGGTCAACAAATAGACAAAACCTCCTGGACTATTTCACTTCATGCCTTTTAAATCCTCTATGAGAGTGAGGTAATTAAGGGACATAAAACTGGTCTCTGAATACTTGTTTTGTCATTACCACATGTTATCTATCTAGCACCCTGTTTTGTATGAGGGGATAATTGGTACTTAAAATAGGTTTTCTTGAGAGTTCAGCAAAACCAAAACTGAAAGAGTCCTGTTTTAACATCCTTCCACACCTACTGGGCTCTCAAGTTTAATATATAAACAGAGAAGAGAAATAAAGATGACTTTTCTCTCATCTTGACTATTCCACACTTTGACCTGATGACAGTTCTTTCCCAGTGCCCACAGGCCATACTTAACCAAGCCTCACAACAGAAGCATCTGGAAAACGCCAGATTAAGTGTCAAGAGATAGAGGCATTCCTCTGGTTTTGAAACCTCCTGGTTCTGTTACTGTGGACAGATTGACATTTCTGAATCTGGTTTCCTTGTTAGTACTCTGGGGCAATAAGCCCTGCCTTCCTCAAAACATTGTTCAGGTCAGATTAAGTATGTAAAAGCTCTTTGTGACTATGAAGTGCTCCTCATACTAAATTCTTTGGTTCCCTTCACTGAGAGCATAATCTTGGATAGAAAGTATAGCTATGTTCTATTTACCCATAAGCATGATTGTGTTTTATATTCTTTGCCAGGACCTATGGCTGGAAATTAGCTCTTTATGTAGTTTTCAAACCATGACCTTCGTTACCACCTTCTTAATAAGATCAATATAAAGGTCATTACAACATTTTAAATCAGATATTTCAGCCAAGATATTGTTGTCTTCAATATATTTCCATATTGAATTGTGTTGTTTGCCACAAACAAGGAAGGTACTTTTTTCCCCAAAGGGGGCACAATAAATGTTCAGCTAGTTGTTGCTATCTGAAAATGTCCAAATGAATTACCTGATGATATTCAATTTGATAGACATCTTAGCACAAAAAGAGCTGCAAACTAAAACTAAAATATATAACTCTAAATTATTTTTAGAGTTTCCTACTAGAAATTGTATAGAGTTTCCTGCCATAAAATTTAATGATCTCATTTACTTTAAGTTAATAAGCTCAGTTTTATCCAAGGACACCATAGCGTTCTGTGAACCATGGCATAAAATCACTGGCCTAAGGGGTTTTTGATTGAGCCTCTCTCTCTATTTTTAAAATTTGATTTCTATATATTTGCTTTAATTTCTTCACTTTCTTTTTTCTAGTCTTCTTAAAACCATCTAGAGGTAGTTTGTCTGATATGACATTCACTTCGCTGTCACATCAGACAAAGTAGTATTTCCATGCAACAGATGAAGCTTACGTAGTAGTTCTAGTCTGTTTCAACGCAAGACTCCAAAGTAACAACTAATATGTTCAGGTTTCTTTACGAAGTTAATAAGCTACCTTTTTAAAATAGTATTTATGTTCTTTTAACTACTGTATTTACACATAATTTGTTTTCAAAGGAGATAACATGTAAAATAGCAAAATGACGTTTTTAGGTAAGATATTCCTTGTATTTTTTTCTCTAATTCAAAGCCTCCATTCTCTCACAGTTCTAAAGAACTTACTTATTTGTCCACACTGACAACTAAAAAGACTGGATTTATTGATCAAAAGTTATTTAATTTTCTGTTGTTAATTTTGATTCTACATTGCTTTGGTATCCAGGGAAATCGTGATTTTACTTTTTTTTTAATGTTTTGAATAGATTTTTGAGTTTTATTGGAATCTTACATGAACAAGAAATTGGAAATACAATCACATCAAAGAACAAATTGTCACGGCTTTGACGTTTGGCCAAACAAATTTTGTAGGGCAGATTTTCAAAAAAGTGTAAGGTTATAACAATTTAAAAACACAGTTAACTTACTTCTAGGAATGCAAAACATACAATCATAGGTTATTTTCAATACAAGAAAACTTAAATTTGTTTGCTTTTATTTCTTAAAACTACTAAGACAAAGCACTAGCTTGTATTTTTACTTATAGCATACTCCTGTGTATTCTATCACAAATCCAAAAAAAAAGAAAAAAAAATGAAACTGTCTGAAACCAAAGGTTCTGCAAAATCATGATTTAACAGTGTGCCCAGCTTGTTTTGAAGCTAAAATGAAGCCTGAAACGATAAAAGCATTGTAACCACCAGAATAAGGGAACTCTGCAAGCCCAGTAATGTCCAAGAGCATTTACGAAAAGAGGAAAAATAAAAAGACTTGAGTATATATACACAACAGTGATTTCTTCATCCCAATACACATGGCAGCAAATTGCTACTTAAAGATTAAACAGTTAAGCCAATATTTTTGAAGAATGTGATTTTACTTTTTAAAAGTGCTTTTAAGTTCATAGAATAATAGAAAATAAAAAATGATTAATGCTTTTATAAGCAATGATTTAAATATATGCCAAAGTTATATACTTTTTTGTTTTTAACACAAATATCAATGAGTACATTATTTTTCCTAAAGATGTAAAGATTTTAAATGTATATAAATCATAACCCTATTTTTCCTTTGTCTATCCCTTCCCCACTCAAGAGGAAGCAACAGTCAGTAATTTGCAGTGCATTTTCCCAGTTATCCTTTTATAGACATAGAATTTTTTTCCAAAAATGCAAAAAAAGCAATCTCACAGTGTTTTACAGATTATTTCTAGCAACATTTCAAGAAAATTAAAAAAATCTTTATGTATAAATACCGAGAACATAGAAAAAGATGATTATCTTTTCCATTTATCCTCTTAGCATACCCCCCATTTTAAAAAATGCATATATATTAGTTTTTACCTAATCTAAATATAAAGGCAAAATATTACTAAATGTAAATCAGTGGTATATTAAAATAGTAGTATGGCTCACTACTCCCATAGCCATACGACTTGCAGTATTTATATGCACTGTGCTATAAATTACATTAATTTCATAGTTTATTATATTTCCTCTCCTTCATAGTCTAAAGACCACAGGTCCTGCATATTTTCAGCTCCAGTCCCTGCCAAGACTACAGCTACATCTAAAATTCACAGAGCCTTCCAGAGTATCAGCTTAAGCTTGCCATTTTGAGTTTTATTATTCTCTTCAATTCTTTAATCTGAGAGTTTCTTATTTTTGTAAACTCACATAGGCATCTTTAAATACTATGTTTTCTATAATATTAAAGGGATTGGAGAGATGCTCATATGAGTTAGCTTAGTCCACTGGAATTGCCAAAAATTTAGAAGTTTTCTTAAAAAGAGCATCCAGTAACATCCCGGAAATGTACAATGATATATGTGAAATATCATAAGAGAATCCTCATGAGCTTAATGATTCTTAACTACTTTCTGAAAAGCTCATATTTTATTTACGAGAGTTATTGCTTTGTATTTTATTCTGTTTTAATTCTTTGAAATTTTGATTTCTATGTGTGAAGTATAAGGTAACCTGCATTTAATCAAATATCGCTAGAAACTGCCCCTCCACTAAATCTGGGAAACAGAGAGATATATGGTTTATATTTCTTTGATCCATTTGGCTTCCATTTATTCTATTTACAAGACTTAATTTTACAATAGTAAAAAGAAATAGATATTACAAATATTACAAAACTATATTCTATTTCCATAATATTTGAAACATGTATTAAACCCACATGAAACATATAAATCATATAAACTGGGCTATAGCTTTGTTATTTAGAAACAAAAAATGTCTAAATGTCTGTATCCCATTTCAAAGGTTTGGAACCTAACGAGTCTTACTTAAAGCTGTGGAATATTGAAAGCTTACCCTTCGTAATTATGCTAACAAATTTTCGGATCTCTCTCTGCCTGTGGCATCTTATCATTAGCTGAGTCAAAGGGAAATAGCAGAATGTTAACGTGCAGAACAACTCCTCTACTTGAGATTTGACTAGATAAATCATATACTTTGATTGGAATGATTTATGAGTGAAACTGAGAAAAGTTAAATGTTTGCGTAAAGGGTACAAATAAGTACATTCAAGTTAACTCTAGGTTCTACTCACTAGAAAAATCCCAGAATATTCATCTCCTCTATTTCTCATGTCTATATATAGAACTGAAGATAGTTATGCATCATGACCAAAACTTTAATGAAAACCCCTTTCTCCATAAAATTTTTCTGATCCTCCATATCAAATTAATTTTTCCTTCTGTTCTCATTGAGCAACTTATGATTCTGTTATTGTATACCCCATAGATTTATGTTTATCTGGCTTGCCCCCTAGACGTAAACATTGCCCATCTTCCCTCTTTTGAAGCAATTTCCAATTGCGTGAACACAATGAGAGCTTCTTTTTGAATTAAAATGTGATCTTATATGGTTACATAATATAACCTCTTATTACAGACTTCTTGTATTTTTATAATTTGCTAAGCTACTCGAAGACCGTATACTAAATAAAAATTATAGAAACTGAAAATGGCTATATTGTAGTTTATAATATAAGCATTAAGAACATACTTAGCATACTGAATTGCTTCATTTCTGAAGATAAATTTTTGAGTTATATTCTTGGCATTGAGACGAACATACTTGCAAGTATTAACTCTTGAATTCAAATGCTATGCTGAACTCATAGTGTTTTAGTGACTGATACCACAAATTAGATAAAAGTAAAATGTTTGTGAATGTAGAATATTTATAAAAGAGCAAGGCCTTAAGAGAATTTTTTTCCTCCTTTCCGTGTGATTCACCCGGAAATGCCATTATATTATTTGAAGGATTGCAAAAAGACAAACCTTTTCTCTAAGTTATTGTGTAATGCTTAGAGTTGAAATAGAAGTCAGTGAATAATATTTCGTTTTTGTCTCCTAAGAAAATAAGGAGGTGTCTAATTTACACACAAAAAAATATGTATTTCAAAGCAAGAGAAAACAAAAAGCTTTTGCCAAAAAATGATATATAGGACTCTACATGGCTATAGAGGGAATGCATTATGTCTTTATTAGAATCATAGTGCAAGATATCTACATTTTTAATAAACCAAGGAAAACACTAAAATATTAAACTGGCCCTTTCTTTATAGATGAAGTGCTATTAATTAAACACAATTAAACACATACATTTACTCATGCACTATCTCATACACCCATAGCTTTTTCATGAAAATTTAAATCTTTACTGTTGCACTTCTGAAGGGTAGAGTGACCGTCAGAATCAGGATAAATAAAAGGGCAGTCTACAAGTAATGTTTGTCCTGTGAGAAAAACATGCTGGCATATCAGGTTATTTCCATTCACTGGAAAACAAAGCATATTAAAGCACGTGAAAGAGTTAGAATAATTAAAATTCCCACTATCAATATTTCAACACTCAGCCTGATCCTTACTGGATAAGAATTAAATATTACCCCAAAACAGATATAAACCTTTTATTTTGTCATATAAAATCCAAAATGTCTAGTAATTTTGTAAGTTCCTTGAGATTAGTAGAATATTGAGTCTTAGTGATTTCTCCTGCAGGTCCTCACAAAAATCTGGAATATCCAAATATGTTCTGGAAGACTCTTAACCTAGTTTTTTTTTATGCCTCAATTAAGATTTAATATAATTTAGAGATTCAAACTGAGCTTTCAATGAGTTATGCTCATTTGTGTTGAACTAGTATTATAATCTAATTTTGTAAATAAAGGAAGTTTCAAAAATGAAGCCTCAGAAAAAATGATTTGACGTCTAAAAGTGTTCCTTCCAAATTTCGAATAGATTATATAAAACCATTTCATAAACTGAGCCCAATTTCGAAGCTCATCTCCTAGGAGATAAACTAGAAAATCAATTTTAATATGGAATAATTATTAGACCTTTAACCTAAGGATCCAGCTATATTTCTAATTGTGCTATCTCTGAACAGTAGTGTCAGATCCAAAAGTATCCTCAAATGTGTAATAATCCTCCTGTAGAAACTTCAAACTGAACAGAACAATAAGAAAGATATTTCTTATATTGAAAATTTTATGTCCAATAAATCAAGCTTATAATTTTGTTGCTTGTCTCATCCATATCTTTATTACTATATCAATGACTATAAAAAATGTACTGGTATCTCCTTCCTTGATAGTAAATTTGTTAATTTCATCTTGTAATTCTTTCAATTGTGCTTTATATATTTTGAAGTTATTTTTATTAGGCACTTGCAAGTTTAGAATTGTTATTAAAATCTTAGTAAATCAAATCTTTACCTGGAGTGACTCTGGATATAATAAAGCCTTTTAAGTTAGCAAGGTCTATTTTGTCTCACATTGATATAGTTAACCCAACTTTCTTTGGATTAGTACTCACTTGGTATATTTTGTTAATCCTTTACTTTGAACCTTTTCATGCTCTATGTTTTAGGTGGGCCTTTTATAAATAGCATATTGCTAGATATGTATGAATCCAATCTGAAAATTCAGTCTTTTAGGAAGTCATTTATTTTATGAGGTACTTCAAGGAAAGTTGCAAACAGCATATTCTACCACTAAATTCTTTCATATAGATCTCTAAAAACATTTTCTTACACAGAAAAAAAAAAAAATCAGACCTAGTATGGACTGAATCTTTGTGTGCACCCAAATTCACAATTCATATGTTCATTTACTCTACCCCCAATGTGATGGTATTAGGAGGTGGGGCCTTTGGCAAGTAATTAGGTCATGAGAGTGGAGTGCTCATGAGTGGAACTAGTACTCTTATAAAAGAGTCCCCAAATACCTCTCTCGCCCTCTTTCTACCATGTGAGGATATAACAAAAAGTTGACAGACCCAGAGAAGGGCTCTTACCAGAACCTCACCACGATGGTATCTTGATCTCAGACTTCAGCCTCCTCCAGAACTGTTAACAAACATATGTCTGTTGTTCATAACCCATCCAGTTTATGCTATTTTGTTATAGAAGACCAAGTAGATTAAGATAGCACCTGTAATGGTTAACTTTTTATGTCAACTTGGCTAGCCTATGGTACACAGTTGTTTGGTCAAACATTAGTTTAGATGGTGTTCTAAAGACATTTTTTATTTTATTTATCTATGTATTTATTTATTTATTTCAGCATATTATGGGGGTAGAAATGTTTAGGTTATATATATTGCCTTTGCCCTGCCCGAGTCAGAGCTTCAAGCGTGTCCACCACACCCATTAGGTGTGAATATACGCGTGCTCTCCTCCCCCACTCCCCACTGCTGGGGGGACTGCAAACTAGTACAACCTCTGTGGAAAGTAATATGGAGATAACTCAAAGAGCTAAAAGTGAAGGCATTTTTTAGATGTGATTAACATTTATAATCGAATGACTTTAAGTAAAAGTAGATTACTTCTTACAACGTGAGTGGGCCTCATCCAATCAACTGAAGGCCTTGAAAGCAAAGACTGAGGTTTCCTGAATAATAAAAAAATCTGCCTTAAGACTGCAACATAGAAAGCCTGCTTGAGTTCCAGCCTGCTGGCCTGCCCTATAGAATTCAGACTTGCCAGCACCCACAATCACATGAGCCAATCTCTTGACAAAATCTCCCTCTCTCTCTTTCTCTCTCTTTCTGTGAGTATAGATATAAATTAGATATATAGATATAGATAGATATAGATATAGATATAGATATATCTCCAATTGATTTTCTTTCTCTGGAGAACCCTGACTAAAAGAACATAACAATTCCTTTATACTACCTCATCTTCTGTTCATAGCCAAATGTCTCTGATTCCTATAAATGTCTGTCAGTGTTTACTTTAGGAGTAGACATTGCATCATGTTCTGCATGTCATATCCCTCAACACTCTTGAAACTGGAATAGTCTTTTTTTTCATGACACCAACTTGCTCAATTAATGTTGACAGTTGTCCTGTACAATGTCCCACATTCTGGAGTTAATAAATCACTTTCTGGTTTCTGGTGATCTTCCTTTATGTCTTCTATGCTCTGGATATTGGAACTAAAGCCTTATTAGATTCAAGTTCAACAGTTTCAGCAAGAATTTATCACAGCTAATGTTTAAAACTTTGTATTGCCTCATATCAGGAGACATATAATGTTTGTTTCTCATCATAAGGCACTTATTGGTTAGGGTAGTGACAGAGATATTTCTTTTATGTAAACTTGTGTTTTTCTTCTCGTGATCAGAAAATAATCTGTGTGGTGTCACTGACTGCATTCATGATATATATTAGACCTCTATCAAATTTTTATTTCTACTTTACTGACTTCTATAACTTTTTTCTTTTATTCCCTCTTTTCAGTTGATTTTTATTTTATTTTAAATCCTTCTACACATATAATTTTTTGAATTCATAAGCCTATTCTATTATTTTAATTATTAGTTAACCTTGAATTTCACCAATCATACTTAACTCAAGAAAGTCTCAACTTGACTCAAGAAAGTCTCAACTTATTATAATCCCTTCCAAAAACTTCAAGTGCCGTAGAACACTTTGATAGCCTCATCTCAACTCTCAATTTATGTACCATGATTGTTGTCTCATTTTTAATTCTGTCTTCTGCTGTTGTAAAATCCCACAGGAATCATTATCATTATTATTTTATGTAATAATGGTATGTTTAAATTTATATACTTACATATTTCTTCACTCATCATTTCATCTTGAGTCTCAGATCTTTTTCCTAAAATCATTTTATTTCTGCAAGAATAATCTTTAAAGATTCCTTAAGTGTATTTTTATAGTAAGCTCTTAATTTTGTGTTTTAATGTTTGCCTGAACATTTCTTCTTTTATCTTCTTTTTTGAAAATAAATTTTGCTGAATGCACAATTATAAGTAGACAGTGATTTTCTCATGATGAAACTACTATTCCAGTGGCTTTTAGCTACTCTTGAAAAGTCAACTGTTTATCTAACTGTAGTTCCTTTGAAATTTATCTGTCTTTTTCTCTAAAACTTGCTAAAATCTTCTTTTTGCACTGATATTTTATAGTTTTAAAAAATTGTATCTCGTGTGGAATTTATTTTATTTTATTTTACTTTATCTTAATATCTGTGGATTCTTATCTTTCACAAATTCAAAAAAATCATCTGCTGTTTTCTCTTCCAATTTGCCTCTCCTTTATTTTCTCTTTCTCTACTTTTGGTGCCTTGATTATATGTACATTGGAACTCCATATCTCTTTCAACTCTTCTTTTTTCCATCCTGTATTTCTCTGTACTGCTTTCTGGGTCACTTCTGATCTATCTTCCAGATAACTCATTCTCTCTTCAGCTGAGTCTCATCTGCTATTCAATCCATTCATTGCTGCTCCCCTCCCTCAAAATCATATGTTGCATTTCCAATGTTTCCATTTGGCTATTTTTTTCAAATTTGTCTTGTACTTTTGGTAATATCATTTACTCCTATATACGATTCCTTTTTTAAAACATTTCATATATAAATATTTTATATTCTGTATCTATTTTAAATCTTCATTTTGTAGGAGTAGAGGTTTAATATTATTTTGTTTTGCTTGGTCTCAATAAAGTTGATTTTTCCTTGGGTTCTTGGTCATTATCTTTTAATCAGTGAGAGTCCTGGGAGCCCACCTTAGAGATGCTTTCTCACAGAAATACATTTACATTTTCTTCCTCCAGGGACCAGGAATTATCACTAAATTGGGATTTCCTTGGCCCCTCTCAGGATCCACAGCTCAATCTTGATGTTACTAGTTTAGGTCTACACAACATCTCCCACAAGGATCAAGCTGTAAATTGGTACTACATAGGCCCTCAGAAGAAATTAACTTTCACAGAAACTCCTGCTCTCACAGCTCTCTATTCAGCTCATGACTTTCTCTCTCTCTTATGTGGTGAGAGGGAAGAGCCTGTTTTATAATACGCTTACCATTTAGAATCAACCTAGCAATACAATGCAACCTAAATTGTGTTAACTTTATGGAGATGCTAGTTATTTTAAAATGAAATAATTGGTTATAATATCTAGTCTACCATACTGCAAGTGGCCAAAACTAAATTAACATTTTGGTTAAAAAATTGTTTGAATATTGCAATCTCAAAATAAAGTACTTTGATATAAATTATTTCCACCAATATCTAAAATTGCTATAAATTATCTATCATATTAAGATTTATATATTTACTGGTATTTTCTTAGCTTTATAAATAACATTATCTTTTCCCTATGGAATTATAAATGAGAAGAGTTATCTCTGGGAAATTTAACAATTGTAAAAATAAAAAAAAAATTGTGCATAGTAAAGGAACATGGTCTTAAAACAGCTAACCTTATTTTGACTCCTCAAAAGTTTATTCTTATTTATTTTTCACTAGCAACTCTATCTACACTGATAATCAGCCCTATTTTTCAGAAAAATAATTGCAATGAACTCTTACTATAGGAGATCCAAAGGGCAGAAACCATTTCTGTCTCTCTAATTGTTTCACTCTTGAAACAGAGATATAGTCAAGATTTTTTTTACTTGCAGAAAGAAATTGAGGTTTTTTTTGTTTTGTTTTGTTTTTTTTATGTTCAGTTATTTTTAGTTCCACTGAGTAAATAATCAGTCCTTTGGCCATAAAAGAATTAGAGGCCTGTGAAAAGAGAATGTGTCCTTACCATTCCTAGAATTAATTACAAGGGATTAAAAAAAAAGAATCAGTGTCAGAGTTTGGGCTTTGTCTTATTAATAGTCTACAAATAAGTGTTAAGCAACACTGATTTCCTCTTGGTTAATTTTTGCATGATGAGATTTTTTTTGAGGTCAAAATCCACTGACTTTCACATTTATTCATTGCTACTTGACATGACTGAAGTATCTGAAACTTTAAGTGTGTTTCTTGTCAAAGGGAATCTTAAATCATGCATATTCAAGCAGATTTATTTAAAGAAAGGTATTTTCACCTCCTCCTAAAGCAATATTCCCAACTCAGTAACTGATGTTCAACAGATGACTAATGAAGGTTTTACAGTAGAAATTAGCCTCTTCACTACCTCCTGGATTCAGTTACCCTACTGAGACTCTCAATCTGCCCTCTACCTTCAGCTGGCTCCCTAGAGAAAGCTGGAAACAGGTGCTAGGAATCTTGTCATTAATTCGGATCAGCAGTGTCAATTAATTAAGTGGAAGTTGTTTAATCCAGTCTCTAAAGGCAAAGATAGCTAAGAGTTCAAAATGATTAAAAGAAAATATAGTTTTCTTTCCATCTCTCAGGTCAATGTTCTTCTTCCTAATTATATTCCTTACATTTTTCTTAGATTTAACTCTTTAAAAGTAAATAAATAATTATGGCCAATATAATGGGGTCGGGAAGATGAGATACCTTTTAATTTACTTACATGTAGAATATCTTGAAAACATGTAATGTAATGTGTTTCATTACATTTCACTTCATAAAATTCCACACATTGTTCCTTCCACAGGCTATAACTAGATATATCTTGAGAGGAAAAAGCTGTCATAAAGCTAAATAATATCATAAATACTGGGTTTTTAAAATATTTTTGCAGAGCTTTACAAAGCCTAAAATATTTAATATGCCATATAATTCGTGTTACTATAATTAATAAGAAATGGATACATTATATAGTGCTTCACATATATGTAATATACATACAACAGTAGTATTTATTTAATCATAAACTGTATTTTTTAAATTTTTGAGCATTTTTCGGCAATAGAATTTTATATGACTTAAGAAAATTCTGAATTGTCCTTTTTCAGAAAGTTTATGCAACATTTTTGTCCAATATGTATAAATTAACTTTTTATTTAAAAAAAAACTCCCTTGATTATACTTCTGTGAATGCCACATTAAAGGTTGGGGGGGAGTTTCAATTTCCACATTTCCCTTGGTGCTAAGACAAACTCTTTTCTGATATGTGTTCTTGTCAAGGCTGAACTGTCCGCTTTATTTTTCAATCTATTTTTCAAGTTTTTATCTACTTGACATCAAAGCAAAAATAATAAAAGGAAAAATTTCCTCTAGCATTTAATTGAAAAGTATGAGATTCCTTTGAAGAGTAACCTGGGGCCTATGTACAAAATAGAAATAGGTATCCCTTCCTCCAGACACTACTTCCATCAGTTGAAATACAGTGATAGACTGAAACATGAAACCATACTGCTATCTTCTGGAAATGTATTCTATGACGTGAATTGTGCAATGTGAATTGTGCCCCTAGGATTGTGCAGTGTACAACATACGCATCTCTACCCAGTGGCTCTGGAACAAAATTAAAGGCAGTTTAAAGGATGCACAAGCTTATAGTCCCCTCTGATGTAAGAGGCTAAACCACGCGCGCGCGCACGCGCACACACACACACACACACACACACACACACACACACACACACACACACAGACACTCCCCCTCCCGATTTTTCAAATTTGCTATTTTTAGCTTTTATTTTTACCCTTATCAACCGGTATCTTACTGTTTTGAGCCCCATGTTACTATACCACACAGAGTGTATGCCTCTTCCCTGTTGGTTGATGCAATCTTATTTTTTTCACAAACACCCATTGCCTAGATTCTAATAAAGGAGGCTAAAATGTCATTAATTGCTTAATTATTTACCTGGATGACCTTTGGTTTTGGGTCTTAGGCTCATGATAATTCACATTCCAATGGACAATTTACTTGCAGAAAATGATACTTTGCAACACTTTTTAGAATGATATGTTTATTTGATTGTCAAGATTTTTGACCATAGCAAAACACATGAAATATTTTGGAATGTGTCTTTGTACAAGTACAGCGCTCGATGTGGTCAGCTAGAATTCATCTGACCAAATTAAAATAGAAAGTTCTTACTATCATACCCTTCATGTGCTGCTGGTCTAGTCTAAATTATGATGCAAAAATTTTTAGACAGAGTTATATGGTAGAGCCATTTTTTGAGGGCTGGGGAGAAAGAATTTGCATGGTAATTTTCATTGTGTGTTTTAACTTGAGCTGTGTACACCTGAAAGGTTATCATTTCTCCTCTGAGTTGCCTCATCTCTGTGCTTTCCTTTCCATTATAGTATTGATAAGATTCTTATGTAATTGTTTGTTTTCATCTCTTTCCTTCTCCACTGGACGCTGACATTTTACAAGTGGGTACTCGCTTATTTTTCTTTTATACTGCCTCCCGTAAATGTATGTTTAATGGGTCACTAAGGATACAGCAGCTCAAAGGTGAGACCTCATCTCTAAGAGTAGAGTACTTTTAAAGAATTCAGAGAAAACATCCCTACTGTCAATTGACCTATTTTTTTCCATACTTTTAAGTCCCTTTTAAGGTGTTTTAAGTTTGTCACTTATAAAATATTTATGTTACTTTCATGAGACCTCTGAAGTGAAATTAATAAAAAAATTAATATAAATAATATGCCTGAAAAACAGAAACACTATAAAATAATGCACTTTGTTTCATTACATTTCACTTCATAAAAACCACTCATGGAATTCTTTGAGAAACTTATGTTTTCTATCTGTTGAAAAATTTAAAATAAATATGAGATAATACTTGATAAGCATGATTGTGTTAAGCCAAATGATTTTTATTCAGTTCAAAATTTTTTTAGCAGTGGAAAATCAATGGCACTTACCTGGATGTAACGCTGTCATCTAATCTCTTCTTAAAGTATTGAAAATCAGGTTTTTATGTTGCAACACAAATTGCTATTTATTTAAAACAGACTTGATTAAAAATAACAAAGTCCTTCACCTTCTCCTTTCTTATCATTTATATGAACTCTCTTTGATGATTTACATTTAAGACAGATATTGATTTCTGTCCTCCTGCTTTGACCTATAAATGCTACTCTATTTTCAGCCAAGTGTGATGGGCATTAGGTCAGTGCAAGGATGGGACAAATAAACCAAAATAACTGATTTTTAAGAAAGCAAAGCTAGAGCATCCTCCAAGCACCCATAGCTTTATATAATCTGTTTTTTGGCTGCCAGGTAATGAAACTAAAAATCTAGATTTATGTAAATGTTAGTTGTTTTTATATTTATAAGTAAGTCTACGTTTAACATTTTGTGCTTTCTTTAGGTCCAATAAAATTTTTTGATTGTTCTTAAGTGTCATTTTTGGGAGGAGTATTTCTAATACCAATTAAAACAATCAT
The DNA here is from genome assembly GCF_000956105.1 of Propithecus coquereli. Classification (NCBI taxonomy): domain Eukaryota; kingdom Metazoa; phylum Chordata; class Mammalia; order Primates; family Indriidae; genus Propithecus; species Propithecus coquereli. Next base: position 1,149,784 of record NW_012148819.1, on the reverse strand, counting down.
AACTTCTTAACATTTTGGGAAAAAACAATACAGGGTGTGGGGACAAAGAGAAATTAGTTCCTAAAATTTCTTTTCAGGTATGTCACATTATTCATGCTAAGATTCAGTTTGTTGACTAAGTGGGAGCCAGAGCTGAGCCTTCATCACTAAGGTGTCATGATCTAGCAATTAAGTTATAGCCAACAAACTGGCAGCTCTGTTGCTACTGAAAAGTATACACTCTGTTTGAAGGAAGAAAATATACCGAAATAAATATGCTTTTGAGGACTGCCTATACAAAGGTCATAACATTGCCCTATAAAGAAGAAAAATGTTGGCTAAGTAATACCAAGTGCATTGACTATGAAAACTCTGTAATAATAATAATTAAAAAAAACAGACCTCATTCCTTTGCAGAAAACTCATATAGCTGAGTGGAAAAACACGTATTATGTTTTTTCTTCTGCTCTTACCCCATAATAGTCAACACAAGAGAATTCTATGACCAAATGTGTGGAAATTTGTCCCCCATACACCAAGCAATAAATTCTGCAGTGAACACCAGCTAAGTGTCCTCCAATTCAATTCCAACACTATCTACCTGGAGATAGTACCAGATCACACAGGTTGAGGGATCAGCCCCACAAGACTACACCCCACTTTTGATGCCAATCTCAAGCTCCAGGTTGTTTTACCTATAAATTGGGTTTTTCCCAAACTCCTCCTTGGGTTTAATTAATTTGCTAGAGTGGTTCCCAGAACTCAAGGAAGTACTTAACATTTACTGATTTATTATAAAGAATATTATGAAGACTACAGACAAAAAGATGCATAGGGCAAGACATATGGGAAGGGGAACAGAGCTTCCATTTCCTTTCTGGGCATGCCACCCTCTATAAACCTCCATGTGTTTAGCTATCTGGACACTCCCTGAACCCTCTTCTTATGGGTTTTATGGAGGCTTCATGCATAGGCACAGGTGATTAAACCATTGCCTATTGGTGATCAACTTAACCTTTTGACTCTCTCCCCTCTCCCCTCCCTGGAGTGTTGGGGATAGGGCTGAAAGCCCAACACTCTAATCACACCTTGGTCTTTCTGGTGACCAGCTCCCATCCTGAATCTACCCTGGGGCTGCCAACCATCAACTAACTCATTGATATACAAAAATACATCACTTTTGAGATTCTAAAGATTTCAGAATTTGCTCCGGAAACGTGGTTGATGATCAAATATATATTTCAAAATATCACATTATCAGATAGCAAATAAAAGCATTTTATTTATTTTATCAGGCACTGCTTTAATCAAGGCATCTATGGTAGGACAGAAGAATGGCCCCTCAAGGATGCCCACATCCTGATCCCTGTGACTATATTAGCATACATGGCAAAGGGGAATTAGGGTTACCTATGAAATTAAAGTTGTTCATCAACTGACCCTGAAATGGGGAGATCCTGGATTATGCAAGTGATTAGCTCAATATCAACATGAAGGTTTTTAAAAATGCAAGCGGGAGGCTGAAGAAAGAGAGAATCAGATAGCAGCAGGAAAAGGACTTGGCCTTATCTCACTAGCTTTGAAGGTAGAGAAATGGGGTAATAAGCCAAGGAATACAAGCAGCTTTTACAAAGAGGAAAAGGTAAGAAAACAGATTCTCTCCTAGGGGCTCTTGCCAATACCTTGATTTTAGCCCAGTGAAACTCATCTTGGACTTCTGATCTCCAGAAACATAAGATAAAAATTTTCTATTGTTCTAAGATGCTGTCTGTAGTAATTTGTGGCAGCAGCAATAGGAAACTAATACAATGTCTAAGGGCAAATTTATGTCAGAACGGACCTAAAGGAAGCCAGTCAAGGATAAATAGAATTCTATTGTTTTAAATGAAATGTGCTATTATTCAATGAATCTATTTCCTCTTTCTTTCCTAGTTTGTTTAAGCAAAGTGGAAAGGGAATTCCAAAAACTTGCCTACATGATCCAAAAATCTGAACCAAGTAAATGACTAAGGAGTTAACTCAATTCTCCTTTCTTTCCTGAATAAAGAGTCTCTACAGTCAATGCTTTCCTTCATGTATACCATCACATTTTTAATTTCATTACTTGATGAGTAACGGTTGGTCTAAGAGAAGTTTAAAAATATTACTCATTAATAGGGATGTGTATGATGCTATTTTTAAAGAGAAAATCATTATTTTATACATTAATGATTTGTGAACATTATTTGTAAGACTAATTTGTAAGACTGATGTGGAAATAATGGAAAACTTTTCAATGCTTAGCCATCCATGAATATTATGCCTTCAAGACTGAATGTCTAAGAAACCTATGCGTGTATGTCAAAGTAAAAAGCTACATCGCCGGGCGCGGTGGCTCACAACTGTAATCCTAGCACTCTGGGAGGCCAAGTCCAGAAGATCGCTTGAAGTCAGGAGTTTGAGACCAGCCTGAGAAAGAGTGAGACCCAGTTTCTACTAAAAATAGAAAAAATTAGCCAGGCCTGGTGGTGAGCACCTGTAGTCCCAGCTACTCAGGAGGCTGAGGCAGGAGGATTGCTTGAGCCCAGGAGTTTGAGGTTGCTGTGAGCTAGGCTGATGCCATGACACTATAGCCAGGGTGACAGAGGGAGACTCTGTCTCAAAAAAAAAAGTAATTAAAAAGCTACAAAGAGTTAAAGTCATAATTTTTCCCTAAACTTTACTGAAGTGTCCTAAATTGGAAAAAAAAAAAAAAAGAATCCTAAAAAAAATCCTTTAATTTCAGTGGTTTGAGGAATTATTTGCCGACTCAGTAGGGACAGTGAAAGACAACAGCATGGGTAAGCTAGCAAAAGCAAAAGAAAGCAAGAGTCAACCAAGCTCCCTCTTTAGGGCCTTTGCACCTTCTGTTGTGTTTATCCAGAATAAAATTTCTCAGCCATGTACGTGGATTACTCCCTCATTGTTTTTAGGTCTTTTTTTTAGTGAGGCCTTTACTATTTACCCTATAAAAGTTTTAATGTCCCCCGGTGACTTTCCATATCTCCTTTCCCTGCTGTATTTGTTCTTTTTTAGCACTTAGCACTATATAATATACTATTTGTTTCTTATTTTGTTTTTGGCTTTTTGTACCTACTGACATGTTCAATGTTCATTCAGTCCAACTAGGAGCATTCAGAGTTACAAGACACAGCAGGCTTTACCCTACACCATGATTACTGTGATTTCAGGAAAAATATACGATAGGCAAATCACCAGGTACAGTAACAGCATAGAAAAGGTCTCCTGTCTCGCAGGCTCAGTTTCCAAATGGTTTGCCATTTTACCAGGGATGTGAAGGGTTGTGAGAGATGATAGGGAAGGAGTACAGACCAACTCAGCTCATGGAAGGCATTGGATCAGAGCCATTTTCAGCTTTTATCCCTCGCCTAACCGTACCTATTCATGGGAATATGATTAGTTACCATTCTCTAGGGAAGTTGCATCTGTCAATTAGATTATTCATTAAATCCAATCTTTCTATTAAGGCACAAATTTGGTGTTGGTACATAGCATTGATGTTGAATTCTGTATTCTTTTGGAAATTCCTTAAGTAAATACTGCAAGAAAGGTTAGACTAAAGGTCACATTTTGAAGATGAAAGAAAGACCGCAGAACTAGGTTCCAACATATACAACTGTCTCAGTGACAAAGAGGTTAATAATCTCGGACTGTTTGGTATCTGGCCATTGGTAGTTCATAATTAGCAGAAATATTTACTATATCAAGAATGTTTGAGACAAAAAGTTAATATTAAAGACTACTTTAATGAAAGAATATGCAAAAAGACCTATGAGTGACCCATTGGGAATTTCAGAGAAATCTATCCCAATTTACCTAATAAAGGAGAATAATTTCTATTAATAGGTATATTTGTATTAGTTCCATGCTATAAGTTTTAAGTAAAATTTTTTTTTTACTTTAGTTAATGTTTTTCTGCCTGAAAAATTTAGTAAACAGTTTGTCCATAAAATTTAAATCATATTCAATATTATAGAACTTCTCAAAATTTCACATACTTATTTTACAAAGTTTCTGAGTATTATATTATAATGGCTTTCCCTGCTTTTATAAATACTATTCTCAAATTGTGTCATTTTTAAAAGAAAATTGTAAGTGTTCTTAATTCTATTTCCTTTTTCTTGACAAAATTTCCTAGCAGTAATTTTGCTACTGTGTGACTGAGGAGAAATGATGTATCATATCAAGTCCAACACAATTAAGAGCAGTATGGTTTCACCACACGCTCTTTGCTGTCCATTTGACTGAAAGAGAAGCATCCTGAGATGGCATGATAGGGGTCCTCTGGGTTCCTGTTTGCTGACAGGAGCAGAGTTGTGCAAGAATGTGACTAACTGTTTAGTGTCACTGACATGATATTTGTATATTTTGGCAGCTTGTGCTAGTTACCCTGATTAACAGAGAGAATAGTAGCAAAGGAACCAGCTGATTTAGAGGTTTCAGATAGAGATGAGATTTGTCATTGACTACCCAAAGAGAATAGTCAATGACAAATCTGTTACTTGTTGAAAAGTAATATTGGAAGGATTTCAACATAATTAATCATGTTTCTTATAATTGCAGCATCATGAAAAGCATTGAATAAAAGCTTTACAAAGGTCAGGGTTTTTAAGAAAATAAACATTTGTTGTGTGCTATTGTATGGTTATATGATGGAATTAATGTCATTTATTTACATATTATTATATAATATACATTTGTAACTAACAAAATACATATGCACAATAAATGCATTAATTCCTTCACATAAGCTTTAGAACAATACCATTTCACAGAAGAGAAAACTAAAGTTGAATGTTGATTAGTCACTTGGGCAAGATCGCAAATATTTGTAGTGATAGACCTACGATTCTAGCTTGTGTCTCTGCAGTTACAAAATCCTCATTTTCTCTAAAGAGTCATAATGTTTCTTAACCACAAATATTCTTACACACACACATGCATACACGCACATTCCTATAGGGGACATTATTATTCTTGATCATGAATTCAATGTCTCAAAGACAAGTATATTTGTTACTAGGAATATTATGTTTATGCATAAAATGTCTTTTTTCTTTTGGGATATTAATAACTTTAAAATATACAAATGATAGGGGATTTCATGTTGACTGTTGCTATCACTCTAACATTGTATATTCATACAATTGTGGAAAAAACAGTGGATGCCAGTGTGTTCTGTGTAACAGTAAATATTTTCTACCTTTGAATTTTGGATAGATTTCACCAAGTCGTTGAAATGGCATTTTCATCAGTGACTGTGTATTGTTTCATAATGGATTATAATGGTAAGGTTGAAAAGGTAAATTGGAATCCAATGACAATGCCTTAATAAGAATCTATGACATTTGGATTTTGATTCTGTAGGTTAGGCATCTGAACACTATGCCCACTATGGTAGGTTAGGCGTCTGCATACTATCACTACGTGTTGTCCTTTGTTCTATTTTTTCTCAAAAGAGCTAGGACCACTTGACACATAAAAGCTTGTTTGTTTTCTGACTACCTCCAATAAATGTAAGCTCCCTGGGGACAGGGAGTTCTGTCCATTTTATTTGGTACCATATCCACAGCATGAACAATAGTGCCAAACCCAAGGTAAGTACTCAATACATATTTGTTGAAGGAATAAATGAAGATATAATAATAAGACATTTTGCAAGGGACATTTTCGGAAAATCATAATATCAATATATGAAGAAGAACAACAACGATCAGAGACAAGAAAAAGGCTTGAAATACAGCTTAGAAATACTAGCACTAAGAAAATAAGCCAGTCAGGTAGTTGAAAGCAGGGAGAAAGGGATTTTTTTTTCCTTTACTAACAGGTGAAATAATGAAGAGTCCAATTCTATATGCTACCAGGTGTTTGTCATGACAACTGAGAAGGTTATTCTATGAATGTGCAACCTGCATAGTTTTGTCAACTGCTAAAGACTAATCAACACTAGTTCACAGTCAGTGACTGAAATTGCTAGAAAGAAAAAGAGCCTGTCAATTATGCAATTATGCTTCACTTCAGAAATGCTGTATAGTTTCAAACAGACATTTGGCAAAAGAATTGAATGAGAAATAAGACAGGACATTGTAGGCACACATTTTTTTCTTTTCTATTGCATTAGGGGTTCTACCTGAAATTTGTTTGTTTTGTGAGATAAATCCTCTTCTCAAAAAGGCAATGGTGTTATTAATTAAACAAAGGAAGAGGCAACTGAGGTGGGACCATACTAAGCCAAAGTTGTTAAATGAATATGAGTTCTTGTACAGAAAAGTTCCCCAGTGGTTAGCTAAGCTGTCACCATTTTAGTGCATCTGAGGAAATGTACTCCAAGATTTCTGTTAGTGTTGGCAAAGAAATGAACTAATTTTAATTCGCTCAACTCCTAAATCTGACATCAATCCAGAAACTTTCGCAGCTAAACTTGTCTGTTTGCTGCACAGACAATAATTACATTAAGAATATTACATGGGAAGCCAGAAGTCTACCTAGTATAAATGGTAGAAGTGAAATTTAGAAAAAAACCCTTTATTTTTACTTTCAAAAATTTTCAAGTCTGTCAAAAGTTCTCATTCCTAGAAGGTCATAAAAGGACTCATAGAAGATTTATTTTCTCTGGTTGCTCAACTACTACAAAACTAGATTACTTCCTTCTACTTCTGCCAAAATAAATATTATTAAAATACCATATTCCCCATCTGCCAGTCAGAATCAAAGATCCATGAAAGATGGTGTTTATTTGTACATGTGCACCTTTCGCACCATACAACTCACATTAAATGTTGCAATATTCAAAACAATTTCAGCTGTTTTTCGAAGCTGGTCTTCTCACATCTTCCTTCTTACTCACAATATGTAAAATATTACTGATTGTCCTAAAGTGAAAATCTCCTTTTTCTCAGCAATTCATTTGAAATGAATCTTTCTTCTGCATATGACTAAATATTCAAGTTTTTGTCACTGCGATAATAAAGGTATGAATCATTGCTGCTTTTGGAAATGGTAAGAGACTTTCAATTTTCTTAGAGAGGATTGCTTCAAAGAGGATGATACATGCTGAGAACAAGGAAAAGATCCAACTGATTCTCTACTCAAAAGATGGATGTGATTCAAGTAGATTTCAAGTGAGGGAAAAAAAGATTATTGCTCTACAGTTTAGTACTGGAGAAAAGCCCCAATCACATAACACTAGCTTAATTGATTTTTGTAATAGCTAGGTTTTCAAGGTATGTTTTAAATTCTAATTGTAAAAAAAGTTTTAAAATTATTGACGCTGTTGACATGTGAACCAAGATACTATTATTGTTTAAAAACAAAACAAAACAAAACACACTCAAAATCTATCTCCATTTTTCTTGCTGTTATCTTTTGGATCATGCCACATCTTGATTTTGCCAATAGAGGGCAATAGTCAAACTAGGATAGACTATATCTATCATTTTTGCAACTTCTAATGAGGTAAAAGGACACATAGAATCCTCATATGCTTTTATGGATATTGCTGTGTAATTGCAATGTAATTATGGCACACAACAGCTTCAGAAAATTATCTTTCAAGAAAACAGCTGGTTCTCTTTAACAAACCGAGATGAAATCTAGTCAATTAAAAAAAGAGTCCAAAGAAAATATTCTAAAAATATATGCTGATGATAAACAAGCAACAAAAATGAAATAACATAAAAATTTTAAATGGATAAATCAGAGCCGCTGATATGAAAAATAAGACAAAGATACAAACATAAGAAAATTATGAAGGTAGAAGGTACTTCTGATGTATTTTTTTATGTAACAGTGTAAACAGACTTCTTGGAAACATTTTCAAATATGTTATTCTATTTTTCTCTTTTCATTATGTGTGTAATTATGTAAATGCATGGATATATACTCCATATATGAGATACATACACACAAATGCAGAGAAAGATATATATATATATATATATATATATATATATATAGTATAAGGTTTTTTTTATAACCAGTGCTCTCGAAAAATTACAAAATAATTAAGGTTGGGCACTTACTCTAAATTTGTAATTTTATTAAGCTTTTAGATATGTCAATAACCCAATACATGAGTTTCTCATTCTATAAAAACTCTATATACAAAAATATGAAGGCACTAAAGGAACAATGATAGATAATTCACTTTGACGAACGACTTATTTCAATGTTACTTTAAAAGTTAAGACCTTTAGAGTGGCTTAGAGATGATTAGATTTATAAAAAAATAAAATTCGCAAGGTCAGAAACATAAATACCAATATTTAAATTTTCACATCCTCCATTTGATTAGAAATTTTTAGGTAGTCAATTATATTTAGACTCTAAGTATGAAAAATAAGAATTTGTGTTTTCTTGACTCACAGAATGACATCTTATGACACTATCATGGCATTGGAGGCAAGTATTCCTTCTGAATCTTACATTTAGAAACTATTTCAACTAACCACAAACATTAAATGAGGGTATATCATTTAGCCTCAGGGGAATTGATCTCTAAGTGCTTAAAATTAAAACAGCTAAATACCATATATGAAATTATAAACATATAATAATATATATGCATTTATGACATACATATGAAATAAATACACAGAGAAAATCAAATAATAATTATATTCTAAGTTTTGTTTTATTTTTAATTGTACAAAGTAAATTGAATACCTAGCAATAATATTCTTACTGGTTCTCAAAGTATAGTCCCTGGACCATTAGCATCAGTGCCCCTAGGAACTTGTTAGTTCCCAGACCTACCGAATCAGAACTTCAGGGGTTGGTCTCCAAAAATCAGTGTTTAAACATACCTCCAGGTGATTCTGATGCATGTTAAAAGTTTGAGAATTACTTCCCCTAGTAGGTATATATATATATATGTATATATATATGTTATTTTCATAATTATTACAACTTGAACAGTGTGAATTCCAGATTTCATTCTGTCTCTAGGCTTGTTTTCAAAGTTCTAAATTTGAGTATAGTTAAGTCCAAGATATTCTTATCAGATTGATTCTTTATTACTATTAACTGAGTCTTTTAAAAACTGGGCTTGTAATCAAATCTTCACAGAAAGTTTCTTATATTGGCTATGGAATTTAGGCCTTACGAGTTCTTAACAATCATCAAGCATTTAGAAAACCGGAAAAGTTGGAGCCAAAAAGGCTAAGAAAATTACCAAATATTAAAAGGCAATTTGATAATGAACGTGAGTTTCAAATCCAGATCGCCTAACTTCTGTGTTGAATTTTAATCAGATTAGGTTGGAGTTATGGCTTTCAACTAATTTTCTGTGTCAATGACAAGATAACTGTCAACTCATGATAGACATTTTTACACTAGACACGTTTTCAAAATGGCTGAATAATTCACATAATACAGTTGTCAGTCTGAGTATCTGGATGTTTTTCTCTCTTTGTCAGCATGTGAGTATAGTTTCTCTCATGTTCTTCTTTGCACATTTCAGC
>NW_012148819.1:1134967-1138365 GCF_000956105.1 Propithecus coquereli | reverse complement strand
AATTTGTTTATAACAAAACGATCTCAATGCTTCGGACTGGATCCACAATGCAAAAATAGTTTTTTGCTATCATCAGTGAAACCAGTGTTGCTGTGGACCACATAAGCTTTGTAGGAACTAAAAGGCCCTGATAAAATTGGTGGTTAGTGTTGCTTAACTCCTAAACTCCAACCCTCAAACTCCAGCCACTAATTTCCATGTGTCTTTTGTGTGTGTTTTGAACTATTTCTCCAGCATATCATATGATGTCCATTTTTCTTTTATTTTACTCTGACTTCCAATGTACAAGATCCTGTACATTTACAGTATGGTTGCAAAAGTCACAGATTCAGATCATTGAAATCATGAAGGAATATTGGCCATTTTTCCTGCACGTCCAGCTGAAAGCAGCTCCATCTTTTTTTTTACCTATAAAACGAGACTTTATTATAATGATATAACAAAGATGATCACTCCAAGTCACTACAGCAACTTCTTGATCTACACACTAATGTAGAGCCACAATCTCCTCTCATACATAACAAATAATTCTCCTAGGTAAAAGTCAAATTTACCTAGAGGTAAATTATGGGATCTCTGAAATAAAATATTATATATATATATATAAAGAAAGACACAAATAGATAAGAAGTTGTTATTTACTGAGAAGAACTTCCACAAATCACATTCTACACATATCCCTTCTAAGACTAATAAGTAGTATTCGAAAGGCCCAAAACAGGAAGAGCTATGCCAAGAAGAATTGATTCATGGCACTGGTAGGAAGGAATTTTTATAAGAGAAAAACAGAAAGTAAAAGCTGGGTGCAGTGGCTCATGCCTGTAATCCCAACAACCTGGGAGGCCCAGGCAGGAGCATTTCTTGAGACCACAAGTTTTGAGACCAGCCTGAGCAACATAGCAACCCCATCTCCACACAAAAAAAATTAAAAAATTAGCCAGGTGTGGTGGTGCACACCTGCAGCTACTTGGAAGGCTGAAGCAGGAGGATCACTCAAGCCCAGGAGTTTGAGGTTACAATGAGCCGTGATGATACCACTGCACTGTAGCTGGAGAACAGAGCAAGACCTTGTCTCTAAAAAAAAAAATGAAATAAATACATATGTTGTCAAAGTGGGGTGGAAAATGGGCCCAGAGGTCAGCGGAATGTAAGGAAAATTTATTTAAAACAATCTCGAGTATCTCCATTTTATCTATCTATCTATCTATTTATTTATTTATTTTAAGACAGGGTCTCACTCTGTTACCACACTGGAGTGCAGTGACGTGATCAGAGTTCACTGCAGCCTCTAACTCCTGGGCTCAAGCAATCGCTCAAGCAATCCCCCTGCCTCAGCCTCCCAAGTAGCTAGGACTACAGATGTGTGTCACCACACCCAACTAACCCTTTATCTATTTTTATTCTTTGTAGAGATGGAATCTTGCCATGTTCCCCAGGCTTATCTCCAAATCCTGGCCTTAAGCAATCCTCCCACCCCGGCCTCCCAAAGTGCTGGGATCACAGGTGTGAGCCTGCAGCTCCATCTTAATATGTTTGCTGACCTAATGAATTTGCAGCAGAACTCAATAAGCAATATACCTTTGCCTCCTATGGGCAGCATTATTGGCTGTATGATATTCTTAATCTTGACTATTGCTTCTCAAATTTTTCCATTAACACATCCCTGCAACCAGAGGCAAGTAACACACCTAAGATTTCTGTAGATTTTTGTTTTATCCTAAAAATTTATGCAAAATTGTATTTTATTCCATAATAGAATAATATTTTAATATGAAAATAATGCTTTAAATTACATAACATAGAACTTTTTCCACCAAAAAGGTATGCTACGTGTTTCCTGTACATTTTTAATACTATCAGGCATAGATTTGCAAAATCTTGTGAGTAGTCACAGCCAGTTTGAGAAGCTTAGACTTGCTCGAGTTTTAGTAGAAGAGTTCATTTATTTTTTTTTTCACTGTTTATTGGAGACTCTTATATTAGACATCAGATTTTAAGGGAAGCTTAAGTGTGGGGCAATCTGAAAAGTAACATCTTGCAAGATTCAAAATTGTTTTCTTTCTACCAATTCCTAATCTTTATCCTTGGAAATGGACGTTGCCCATTAATTAAGAGGCTAATTATCTTGGGAGAGACCTTCAGAAAGGCTCCACTACAGATCCTCTTTCTCTCTCTCTCTCTCTCTCTGTGTATATACATACACATACACACACACACACACACACACACACATACATGTATATATACACACTCAGATTTGTTTGAATTTCAAAGTAAATTTGACTTAGATTAAAATAGGGATTCATCAAATACCAAAATCACCATTTTGAGGCTATGATTTTCCAACCAAAGATGCATCTGGACTTTGAGTGTAGTACTCTATGAATTTGGAAAGTCATTACACTTGGTGAATTTAACTCTGCTATCTGATAATAAGGAGATAAACATCACAACAATTTTCTTTATCTTAAATGTGTAATAAGACATATAATAACCGTTCCTTTAGACCTGCGGAAATACCTCTTCAATGCATACATGATTAAATCCATCTTAAAAAGTAATTGTCTATTTAATTACATAAATTCTGTTAATACTTGGGTAATTTGATTAACATAAAGTGGGAGAACACATTCAAATACACTATAACAAATTATAATACAACATATAAACAATAAAATATTTTATTAAAATACAATAAGTTATAATATCAGAAAAATTATTATGAAGCAGTGTTCAAGTGACAGGACTCTATCAACGTTATATAGGCAAAAGAACATGGTTACGTATCAGGACTTGTTGCATAATACTGGAAAGAGTTTATGAGAGATTTCTGAGAAACAGGTAGGCATTGCTTTAACCTTACATATCCTTTCTCAGAATGCAAGTTAACTGAAATACTAAGTGGATAAATATTTAATTCTTGTCTAGAGGACAAGATAAATTAACTAGAATAATAGCCATAAGAAAATGCACTTGGAATGATGCACCACAGTGGTTAATACCACATGAGGGAATATAGGCAAATGGTTTAATTGAACCGAAAAAAATAAAATTGCATCAAAGTTCACAGTTCTAGAATGTCTAAACCAAAGTCAACTTTTATTGATATTTAAAGCAGTGAAACCACTTTCATCGATCAATTTTGTGCGGTAGATGATGCACTATAAGAGACACATCCATAATGTGCTGTACAAAGCATTGTAAGTAGTGTTGGCAATATATTAAAAATAGTGTTGATGTTCAAAACAAGTTTTGACTGATAGTTAAATTTTGAAGTAGATGACTTTAAATAGTTTCTAAACTTATTGCATGGTGGATTTAATGTTGAAAGCAGTACTTGCATTCCTAAAAACTTACTCAATTTTTAGATTAAAAAGTTCCTTATGATGTAGACAATT
>NW_012148819.1:1132868-1133778 GCF_000956105.1 Propithecus coquereli | reverse complement strand
ATTTTCTGGAAACTTCTTATTATAATCCAGTGCTATTAGTACTATTAGGTTATTAATTATAAAATGTCCGATTTCCTTAAGTACTAAATTTGACAATTAATATCTCTAACATTTCACATCAACACTTCTTTTTTAATTTTTGTTGTGAAGGTACATCCTCATTCTTTCAAATGCCCAATTTGGCTTGTGATTATCTTTCAAAAGAATTTTAGAGCAATTTTTGTGAAACCATGGATAAGTAAAAAATTCATGTTATTTTCGAATATGACTTCCATTGTGGAACCAATGCTGCACAGACAGCTTGAAATATCAATGAAGCATCTGGGAGGTATGTGGCTAATGAACGCATAGTACGTGGATGGTTTGAGAAGTTCTGGTGATTTTAGTCTTGAAAATAAGCCATGTGTGTGACCTGAGACCAAGGTGGATAATGATGAGCTAAAAGCTGTAGTGGAAGCGAATCCATCTCAACCTATGCATGAATTAGGAGCAAGGTTTGACATTACAATTCTAACAATATTGGACCATTTGAAACAAATGGGTAAGATAAAGTACCTGGACAGATGGGTACCACATGGATTAAACGAGCGTCAGAAGAGAAATCATCTCAAAGCTTGTCTTTCTTTGCTGTCACAACATGGGGAACCATTTCTACACGCTGTTGTTACATGTGATGAAAAACGGATTCTTTTTGACAATCACAAGTGTTCGGCACAAGGGTTGGATAAAGACGAAGTGCCAAAACATAGTCCAAAACTGAATATTCATCAAAAAGCGAATGGTGTCTGTTTGTTGGTCCAGTGCTGGTATTATCTGCTACAGCTTCATGAAACCTGGTCAATCACTTACAGCAGATGTCTACTGCAACCAATTGGATCAAATGATGAGGATGCTTGTAATTAAGCACCCA
>NW_012148819.1:1131043-1132818 GCF_000956105.1 Propithecus coquereli | reverse complement strand
AGTTGTCAGTCTGAGTATCTGGATGTTTTTCTCTCTTTGTCAGCATATGAGTATAGTTTCTCTCATGTTCTTCTTTGCACATTTCAGCAACCCAACCATTAGCTGAGGAACACCCCAATGTTAAGTTATTAAGTATGAAATGTCCGATCTCCTTAAGTACTAACTTTGGCAGTTGATATCTCTGACGTTTCACTTTGACACTTTTTGATTTATTTTTATTGTGAAGGTACATCCTCAGTCTTTCAAACACACATTTTGACTTGTGATTATCATTCATATTTTTTTAGAACAATGTTTGTGAAACCCTGGATAAGTAAAAAATTAGTGTTATTTTCCAATATGAGTTCCATCCGGGAAGCAATGCAGGCAGACAGCTTAAAATATCAATGAAGTGTTTAGGAAGGATGTGGCTAATAAATGCCCAGTATGCTGATAGTTTGAGAAGTTCCATTCTGGTGATTTTAATCTTAAAAATGAGCCATGTGGGCAACCTGAGACCAAGGTGGATAATGATGAGCTGAAAGCTGTAGTGGAAGCGAATCCATCTCAATCTATGCATGAAGAGCAGCAAGGTTTGACGTTACTGATCCAACAATATTGGACCATTTGAAACACGTTGGAAAGGTAAAGAAGCTGGATATATGGGTACCACGTGAATTAAACGAGCATCAGAGGAGATCATCTTGAAGCTTGCCTTTCTTTGCTGTCTCGACATAAACATGATTCATTTCTACACCGTTTATATTGTTACATGTGATGAAAAATGGATTCTTTTGACAATCAGAAGCATTCAGCACAATGGTTGGATAAAGATAAAGTACTGAAACACAGTCTAAAACCGAATATTCATCAAAAATAGCTAATGGTGTCTGTTTGCTGGTCCATTGCTGGTATTATCCACTACAACTTCATGAAACCTGGTCAGTCTATTACAGGGGTGGTCTACTGCAACCAATTGGATCAAATAATGGGATGCTTGCAATTAAGCAGCCAAGATTGGTCAATAGAGACAGGTCAATCTTCTTGCAAGACAACACTCAACCACATGTCGCACAAACAGCAATACTCAAACTACAGAGGCTGGACTTGGAAACTCTCTGTCATCCAACATATTCACCAGACCTTGCACCAACTGACTGCCACTTTTTCCAAGATTTGGACCACTTGCAAAGAAAAATATTCAATTCTCAACAAGCCGTGGAAAATGCCTTTCGTGATTTCATCGCCACTCAGTCTCCAGGCTTTCTCACCGCTAGCACAAACAAGCTATGGTTAAGATGGCAAAACTGTGTTGATAGTTTAGGCACATACTTTGATTAATTGTACTGCTTCTTGTTTAAGATATAATAAACACATTTTTGATTCAAAATCAGACATTTCATATTTAATGACCTGAAATACATATTTTCCAATACTAAAAAACAAAGTAGGCTTAACCATCAACAATACACCTTCCTTCTTGCCTGTGTGGTTGTGTATTTAAGAGCTATTGTTGGTCACTTTCAAGAGATGTTGCTGTCTTTAACAGCTAGCCGGGAGAATGTGAAATTTAAGTCCACTTGTTAACTTTTCTCAGGTACTAACATGTCCTTTCGAAGTAACTGTAATTATATGATTTTCCTCTTACTGCTTAACTGCATCCCTGCTGTAAACTTGTTGAATTCAAAGGTTAGTCTTTTCTCTTTTGTTTTATTTATTTATTTTTATGTATTTATTTTTCTTACCTTGGAACTTACTTATCATAAGACCTGGCACACAATAGGTACCCAGCATTA
>NW_012148819.1:1130689-1130993 GCF_000956105.1 Propithecus coquereli | reverse complement strand
TCTAACAATATTGGACCATTTGAAACAAATGGGTAAGATAAAGTACCTGGACAGATGGGTACCACATGGATTAAACGAGCATCAGAAGAGAAATCATCTCAAAGCTTGTCTTTCTTTGCTGTCACAACGTGGGGAAACATTTCTACACACTGTTGTTACATATGATGAAAAATGGATTCTTTTTGACAATCACAAGTGTTCGGCACAACGGTTGGATAAAGACGAAGTGCCAAAACATAGTCCAAAACTGAATATTCATCAAAAAGCGAATGGTGTCTGTTTGTTGGTCCAGTGCTGGTATTAT
>NW_012148819.1:1128094-1128587 GCF_000956105.1 Propithecus coquereli | reverse complement strand
TAATCCAATTTCTTAATCTTTAAATTTCCTTGAAATATATGTAAGCTGAACCAGATACAAAACAAAAAATCAGTAATTCAAGTGCAAAAATAATTTATGATATGTTCATATCTATCTAGATTAATGGGTTCTATTTTCTGTACCCTTTTCCGGTTTCTATGTTGTACTTACTTGTACCATGAATGATTTCAAGCTACCAGTGTTCATAACTGGGAAGAGATATGCACAACTGGCTCTTGGGAGGTAGTACTAGCTAGCATCAGCATAGCACAGATCTAAGTGATTATTCTTGTATTTCATATACTGTGTAATATATTATGAACATATCAGCACAAAAATTCACATATTATGAAAATGTCGACATAAAAAATTAAACTTATGACTCTAAGAACTTTTATTAATATAGCTTAAAGATGTCTCAATGTTTTAAATTAAAACCTTAACATGTGATAGCCTTTTATTTTCATAGTACTTCTTACTACCTGAAATTATA
>NW_012148819.1:1124890-1126336 GCF_000956105.1 Propithecus coquereli | reverse complement strand
GTAAAAATGCAGAAATGTATATTATTTTACTTTCCTGATTCTGTTTTAGTATTTGTTAGGTATGAAACTACTCCCTTCATTATAAAGATCAGGGTCACAGAAGAAAACGTGTGCATTGGGCGATCAAACAAAAGATGAAAAAACACATCTTTGAAGTTTTAATTATAATGTTTCACATATGATTGTTGAAGAACAAAATAGCTAGCTTTGCATTATAATTATAGAAATCATTTCTCAAAGAGGAATGTTCACTAATGGGATTCAGGGCATGCTACCCCAAAACATGGCACCTTTTCATATTGAGTATTTTAAGCTAAAGCAAATTGAGAAAATCTCAAAAGCAGAAAGGTCTTTCTGACCTTCTCCTACTCTTCTCTCCTGAAACAGGCAATAACAACTGATAAATGACCTTCCTCTGAAATAGGTCATTCCAGATGGTCCTCCTTATACCTAGCAGAAAAGAATGTCCTTATCTCTGAAGACACAGGAACACAGAGAAGAATCTAAGCAAACAGTTCTGCCCCCGAGTTTACAATTTGTCCTCAATCATATCTGCATAAATGTCTGTAGCAATACAGTCTTCTCTGTTTCTTTGATGTCTTCATTTCTGAAGTCTCTTCTATCATGTAAAATCTTTGGTAAATAAATTCATGTGCCTTTCTCTTGTTAATCCGTCTTTTGTTTTAGGGGTCTCAGCCATGAACCTAGTAATGGGTAAGAAATGATATTTCTTTTCAATCTCTATATTACAAACAAAAATAATCATTTCAATAAGTGTTTCATGTTTTAGACAATTTCTTGAAAGTTTAACCTAACTTATTGCAAGGTGCACAGTTTTCAAATTTATAAAATCAAGATACTCCTTAAGATCTGCCAGCCAAGCAACAGAAAAATCTATTTTTTCAAAATAGTTTTAAATACCCAGTGACGTTACAAGAACAAAATGATGTTAATATGCTGGAAATTTAAATATAAAAAATGAAATCATAATGGTGTTTCCGTGTCACTAAAATAATGTTGAATGTTTAAGGCTAATATTAAAGAGGAGAATCTAACACATTTCCTTTATTTTAAAAGCACCAGCACCATTGATTATCAGATGACAAGTTAGCAACAGCTGTTAAAAGAAAAGTTATAATAGGTGAATTTAAATTGTTGATGTATCAGGATTTTAGAACTACTAGAGTATAAATATATATGATATTCAGTATATTCATGTATGTATGTATACACATATATACATACACATGCACATGGGCACACATACATATATATAATTATTTGTAAGAACCCCTTGCATGTTATTCCAGATTCTTGCCACCATAAGGAGGAAGGAGAAGCATAGCTTAGTGAGAGAGTTCTCCAGGTGTAGTGTACACAGCTTCAGATATAAAACACATAGGCTTTCGTGTCTGCATGGAACTGTTCTGCACCTTTGCTATTTGA
>NW_012148819.1:1111263-1112745 GCF_000956105.1 Propithecus coquereli | reverse complement strand
CATCATTGATTATCTGGACTATGAAGACATAGAATCAACATCTACAGAAAACACATTTTTCTTAACAGACATGTAACATTTACCAATTGCTTGGCCATTAAAGAAAATCTTAACAAATTTTATGATTTAAATTATGTAGAATATGTTGTTTGACCTCAGAGGAATTAAGCTAGAAATCAGTAACAAATAGAGAACTAGAAATTCAAAACTAAGCAATACATTTCTAAGTAATCTAAAACTAAGAAAGTGTTCAATATCATTAATCATTTGGAAAATGCAAACTATATTTGTAATGAGATACCACTGCACCTCATCAGCATCGCTAAAATTAAAGATGTTGGCAATATTAAATTTGATGAGGATTTGCAGCAACTGGAATTCTCATACACACTTTTGGGAGTGTGAATGAGTACAACTGTCATATACTGTTTGGCAGTAACCACAAAAGCTGAATATACGCATGGCCTTCTCCCAGAAATTCTACACTGGATATAGAAGACTGTGTAAGTATACCAAAAGACATGCACAAGAGTGTACACTGTAGCATTATTCATAATAGCTAAAAAATTCAAACAACACAAAATTGTAGTATATTTCCTACAATCACATAATATGTACACAGCAATGAACTGAGCATACTACAGCTACACACGCAATGTGGATGAATCTCATGAACATAAAGTTGAGCAAAATATTCTAGACACAAAAGAGTATATGTTATTTGATCCCATTTTTATAAAGTTCAAGAACAGTGAACCGTAGTGACAGATGTCAGTATAGGGGTTACCTTGTGGGTGCTGTGGGGGAGTTAGAGGGGAAGGTAGGAACTGGGAGACAGCATGAAGAGAGGTCTTCTGGAGTACTAGATATATTCTACGTTCTGATTCGAGTGATTGTTACATGGCCTTGTTCACTGTGTGAAACTTTATCTATGTGACAGTCTTTAGGCACTTATGTTTACTTATGTTATATCTAATTTAAATAGTTTCCTTCTTTAAAAAAGAATTGAGTTGAGGAAAAAATAGTGGAATATGTAGAACTATAGAGGATATGTTCACCTTGATACAAAATTAAATTAAACCATGTAATAAGGCCTTCTGCTCTCCAGCCAGCCCTTCACCTGTGGTATTTAGACCATCTAAAAGTTGCGGAACAATGCTGGCATAATCAGGAGTGCTGAAATGAACAGCGTGCCAAGCAAGCCAGGGGGGGCAGAATAAAGAGAGAGCGTAGTCTACGACATCGTGACTTTGAGACTAATGGTGAGGGCATGGGTATCAGAAACAGATGGCAGCGCAGTTCTCCACATTACCAGACAGGACCTGTTCTATTAGCAGTGAACAGGTTGGACTTCGATCATAGAGTAGGTAAAAAAAAAAGAAAAAGACAGTATTTGGCATTATATGTTGTATTCTGCATTACACCATCATTACCTCCCTGACACCTAAATTCTTGACCATAATAATCTTTCAAATGTTTGCT
>NW_012148819.1:1110625-1111213 GCF_000956105.1 Propithecus coquereli | reverse complement strand
TGTCAATAGAGGAACAGATAATCTATGATATATTCATGCAATGAAATACTACTTAGTAATAAAAGGTATAAATCACTGATACATGTAAAAATATGAGTGAAACTCAAAAATTTTAAACTGAATGAAAGAAGCTTTTTGACACAAAATATAATACTACATGCTGTATGATTCTATTTATATATGGTCTCAAAAAGAAGCCACAACAAATCTATGATGAAAAAAAAACCATGGTTTTAGAAGAAAAATGAGATCAGAAATTGAGTTGGAAGATAATTTTTGGGGAGAAGTTAGTTTTGTATATCTTGATGTGAGTTTAAGCTATTAAAAAAATCTTGAAATAACAAAATCTATTTCATTATGTAATTTGTACCAAAAAGAATATAAAATCTATAAATAAATATTGAACTCTAGTTAATGATATGTATATCAAAAATATTATGCAGAAGAATCTTGATATCTTCAACTTCCTTTGAAATTCATAGAAAATAAGACTCATGGATATAAGAAAGTATATGATAAATATGTGATAGTGATCAAATAAATATGTTAAAATGTTAATAGTGCAATATAGTGTTTATATGTGTATTC
>NW_012148819.1:1106510-1109005 GCF_000956105.1 Propithecus coquereli | reverse complement strand
ATTTAAGTTATGTATTTGATAGAAATATCAGTTCTTACTAGAATTCTAGGGTCCTTGGTAGTTGATATATTTCACAGGAAGAAAACTAGATAACATAAAGTCTAGATAAAGTCAATTTTCCTTCTAGGTGGAAAGAGTCTAACAAAATATTTAATTATTTGATGTTGTGGCACTTTTTGTATTGTAAATGTACATACTTACTAAGAGATTATAAGCATTAGTTTACCTGTAATAAAAAAAAACTAAAAAATTTTTATTCTCTATACCCTTAAAGACACTTTATTTTCAGTTAAAATCATTTTTTAAATCATTTGCAATTACCTATCTTTGTCCTAGTGGTTCCCTAGGCTGCCTTTTTTTTTTTTTAATTTCCAATTTTTTTTAGAGGCAAGGTCTTGCTCTGTCACCCAGGTTGGAGTGCCGTGGCACAAACATAGCTCACGGCAACCTCTAATTCCTGGGCTCAAATGATCCTCCTGCCTCAGCCTCCTTTGTAGCTGGGACTACAGACACATGCCACCATACCTGGCTAATTTTTTTATGTTTTGTAGAGACAAGGTTTTGCTATGTTGCCCAGGCTGGTGTTGAACTCCTGGCCTCAAGGAATCCTCCCAGTGTGGCCTCCCAAAGTGTTAGGATTATAAGTGTGAACCACTGAGCCCAGCCTAGGCTGACATTTTTAAAGACTTTCCTGCCATTCTGATTTTACCAGCACCAAAGCTCTTCAATTTTATGCTTTCTGTGATAGTCACAATTATCTGTGCTCTGTTCCCCTGCAATGGTGTTTCCCTGGCAGTATCTGCTACTGTGAAGGCATTTCCCACTTGCTTCACTCTTAGCAACCCATGCCCACATGTGCTTCCAGAATCTGTCTCCATCCTTGCAGTGCTAGGTCAAATTTTGTTGGTCTAAGTTTCCTCATTTCTTCATCTGCTGGCTACTCCTCCTCACCTATTACAATTCCAATTGATCTTTTATTTCCATAGTTTCCTCTAGAAACTTAAATAGTGCATTACTTTTAACCATTTCCATAGCTTTCCTTTTATTAATATTAAATTTACTTATCTGCCCTTCTAAATTTTGAGATCCTAAGGCCTCATCTTAGTTAACTTTGTCTTTCCCACTGAATCAGAGAACTTTTTAGGTGCTCCATAAAATTTGGTTTAATTTCTTTGGCTTAATTTGGTTGAACCTCTTATAATTCCAAACATTTACATATTTTGGATTATTCAGGAAAGTATAATGACTTTAAAATATCTACATCTGCCATTGAACGTCTCTATTCATTTTTTCCCCATTTCTTCACTTTTCAATGTTCATAACTGGCCAGGAGCCCGATTACTGAGAGATCTTCTTTACCAACATATGGCTGAACTGAATGATTGCACTGGACTTAAGTGTGCTCATTTAAGTCTAATGAGGTCCACAGAGGTGACCGTATGACTCATAACATGAAGTCATTTTTCCAATTAACATTCTGACAAATGCATTAGAAGGAGAACCCTTTCAATAGATTTCCCCAGCTGCTGAAGAGATCAGGTGTCAGAAGATTTTCAGCTTTGTTCTGCTGTTCTGGTCAAATAACTTATTTTTACCCAGACTTTGCCTCTTGATGCAGCTGGTGGTGATCATATGTCATCTGAGTCCGAGGCCAGTTTTAAAATGGTCCTTGTTACAGCATTGTGACTGAAGAAATTTTAAGAGGGATCAGCTATAACTTTTGATTGAGTCGTTAGTCTTTCAAAAATGAGATTATTTCCATATAGTATAATACAAAAAAAATTTCTTTAAGAACCACCCAATTCATGAGGTTTAGCACTTGGCATAACACATATATTTGCAAGCATAATAAAAAGGATTAGAGACACGGAGGTTATGCTAAAATAACACCTAATTCTACTTTGGCCTTCTAACACCTTTGTATTCAAAGTCAGCACATATGTTCTCATTTGGACAGAAAGAAGAACGGATTTCAAAATCAATATCGTTTTTCCAAGCCATTCAAACAGCGCTGATTTATGGGGATTCTCCTTTGAATAAGGCTGTCCAATGCTTAAAGGTATGAAGGAGAACAGTACTAAGGTAATGGTCTCCATTCTTCAATGTTTGATGTTCAAGAATATATATATTAGTATCTTGGAGAAATCTGAATTATATACATTTAAAAAGAGATAATTTCTTAGATGTATATTTTCTAAAAAATTAGAAATTCTAGATTATCTGCAACAGTTTGAATATCATCTTTCCAGAAATTGGAATTTTTCCATTTGTTATAGGACAATTAAAATGTACTTATTTTATCTAGAATAGCAAGTCTAATTCCAATAATAAAATGGGGTCTTTTCTAATGATAGGGATTTTTCATTATGATTTTAGAGATGGAAAATTAGACCTCACTCAGTGTAAGAGATAATTTTGTAAAGCATCTAGTATAGTGTCTAGCCACTAATGCACACAATGAGTAGGGAGTACTGTTATTATGTTATTATATTTAC
>NW_012148819.1:1101569-1105200 GCF_000956105.1 Propithecus coquereli | reverse complement strand
ATAGAGATGTGATACTCAAAAAACCAGAAGAATTGAATTTTCCTGAGTATAACTCAGTAAGAAAATTGTTTCCAGTGCTCTTCTGTAGGATATACTCCCAGCAAATTTAATTCCACCACTAGTAATATCCTGTAGACATTTGGTTTCAAAGAATTCTGTTTTTGTTTTATTCTACTTTGTCACTAAAATCACATTTCAGAATATTTAATGCATCCTATTAAGAAGAAAGAGTTGCCTGTACCATGTTCTCTTAGGATTTACAGCAAAGTGCTATAGATACATATTTTTATAATTATTCGAAGACTACAATGCCCATGTGTAAAAAAGGGAAATCAAATCAATCCCTCATAGATTCCTTATAAAATGACATATGTTTTCCAGAATGAAATATGGGATTGAAATTTAAGACTACTGTTCCCATAATTGCCAAGATACTTCAATCTGCTACCATTTTGACTGCCCCAGAATAAAACAATTTAATCAATTACGATGTTTTAAAATCTGTTTCCGAATAATTGAAGAATGATTATTTATCTGTCTCTATTATACAGAAAAAAATGAGTAATTCCACTGAGAACAGAAAAGAGGCAATGGAGTAAATGTGAAGCAAAAAGAATTTGCTTTAAGGAAAGTATAAGGTAAAATTTGAGCTCTGTTTCAAAACATCATTCAGTACAAGCTTCATATTATTCTAAAAACAAAAGTGTCATGGTCATATTTCAATTCACATTGAAGACAAAGAGTTATTTCTTATCAAATTGTATCACTTTAATAAGCCACAGATTTTTCTTGCCTCTTATGGAATCTAAACTGTATTCTGGTGTGACAGAACATTATACCTATGAAGATATACTGAAAATATTGAAACATTTTTCTGATGACAATATCAGCTACATAGGGTTTGGCAAACAATGGCCCACAGAGCAATCCAGCCCATGTCTGCTTTTGTAAATAAAGCTTTATTGGAACCCAGCCATGTCCATTCTTTATGTATATATGGCTGCTGTCTTGCTACAAAGACATAGTTAAGTAGCTGCAACAGAGACCATAGGACCCACAGAGTCAAAAATATTTACCATTTGACTCTTTACAGAAAAAGTTTGTTGACTTCCTGAAATACATCTTCAATTTGTCTAACTGTATTGTTTCATACACTATTTTAATCTTATTAATTATGCTTAATTATTAAAGAATTTTAGTTACAAATATCAAAAAATTTAAGTCTAATTTTGTAGGCACACATATAAATAGCTGATTCATTCATATCATCTAAGTCAAGTTGGAAAATATATTACAGGGAAAGTTAAAAATGAAAAGATGTTGTCTACTATAATTCTTATTTTATAAGAAAACTTCTAAATACCTTCCTGCACTAAAGATAGTAATGGACTATAAATTTATAAATCTTTGAAATATTATGTTGTAATTTCCTTCAAGTTATTTCATTCCAAATAGGTATACATGTATTTTTTGATTAGTATTTACTCTTCAAGAATGCTAGATTTAAAAAAAAAAATGTTCCTATAAAAATGTCTCAAAAATCATACCAATAAATTAAGTTAAACATTTTTGATGTGGGAACGTTTTAGATGGTGAGGAAGATACTGGATAAAAACAGTGCCGAGAGAGAGAGCACACTGAAGTAATAAGCTTCCATGTCTCTCTGTGACCTAAAATAGACACATAGGAATTCTCCCTTGCTTCAAAGGAAAATTTACATAGCTTGCTCTTTACTAAAAACACATAGAGCACAAAATACAACTTCAGGCCTCTGAGTATCAGTCATCCGGAATATTCCTTAGAATGAAGCTACTAGTAACTTGAGAAATTATTTGAAATAGTAACAAGAAGTTCTCTGGGAAATTATTGCATTGGGTTTTTTAATCTTTATGAGAAAGGGGAAAAGGTAAGCTTTTTCTCAAAAGTGGAGAGTTCTAGGGAGTTAGTAAAACACTTTTTAAAAAGTAATTGGATTATTGAAGTAGCAGTCAGGTGATCTCAATTTGGCCTGTTTTAAAACAAAAAAAAAAGGAGGCATACTTTTAATTCTACCTAGAACTAGGGTCTCATTACTAGGGGAAGATGATAATTCAGCTGATGTATTATCACTGGACCCCCTTGCTGTAAAGAGCCAAAATCCCCAGGCAATGCTAAGACCCTCTTCAATCCTGCAGCCCACCTTGAACTTCTAGGAAACACCTGAGTTACAAAAATTATGATACCTACATCCCTTAGCCATATTTACTAAGTTTGTGTTAATGGAAAAAAATACTCTATGAAATAATTTTAAAGAGGTTTATTTTGAGCAAATATGAGTAATCATAGCGTGGGCATCCACAAACCTAAGAAACCTTCAGTTAAATGTTCCCCAGGAAGTTGGGTTACAGTTTGGTTTTATACATTTTAAGGATATAGAAATTGCAAGTAAAATCATGAATCAATGCATAGAAGGTATACATTGGTTTGGCCCCAAAAGGCGGGACATCTAGAAGCAGGGGAAGAGGTTACAGGTTATACGTGGATTCAGAGATTCTTTGATTTATAATTGATCACAGAAATGAAGCTTTATCTAAAGGCTTGGAATCAGTAGAAAGGTTTTAAGGTAAGCAAGTCTGTTAATCACAGAACAAGCCACAACATACCATTCATAGTGATCTGTTAAGCAACTTGATGGCCTACAGGCATGACTTAACCTTTGCTTTTGTTCCCGTGGCCAGTAGGGGGGTCCATGTCCATTCCATCAGTGGGGCTTAACATTTTATTTTTAGTTTACACTTGTTTCCTCATTTCTCGATGCCTTCACCCAACAGTCTCCTATATTCTTAGCCAAACACAGTTCCCTCACTCATTGAAGAAGTATCATCACTTTTTATTTTTTTCTCTAAGGCAGAGGGAGTAGGGAAGGGGAAGGCATTTAACTTTGTTCAGGGCAAATTTTTACTGGTTACACCATATTGTTTCCTATCTTTCTAATGTATGTAAGTTGATTGATACTCACATTGGCTTGCATTGAAAATATATAATCATGTAAAGAAACTGAATCAGAATTATTTTTCCTGTAACCAAAAAGAATAACAAACTGCCTAGTTTTATGTTCGCAGAGTATTATCCTACCTGGTGGTCTTCCTCAAATTGAATTGACAAGGTTTCTGGAATACAAATTCACAAATGCCTCCCTAGCTATTCAGTCTTTCTTCAGTTGATTTAAAGCATTAGCTATGACTCTAAAATTTAATTTTAAATCAACATATTGCCTGAGCCTATCAAGATTGCATTCACTAGGAAAAACTTAAGGTTCAAACTCATTCTCAATGAGCAATAACTGCTCCAGAAATACCACGTTAGTGCTTCCAAAGTGTGAGGCACTTCACATTGTGTATGAGATAAATGGTTTAGTTCTAAGAACTATAAAAAAAAGAGGGGTTTTACAAAGGTCATAGTAACCCCATCTAAATGACAGGACTTCAGAAAATTATATTATGATATAACAATGCTATTAATTGTAATACATTATCTAGAAAAATGATGCTGGTGTACTTGATATCACATGCACTTTTATAATATTCCATATATATTATTTGATAACACATTTAGAAGCTAATATAGACAAAGTAGAGCAGGTGTAGTGAAT
>NW_012148819.1:1100766-1101519 GCF_000956105.1 Propithecus coquereli | reverse complement strand
TTAAATTGTATATATTTTTCATGTACATGATATTTTGAAATATATGCACGCTATGGAATGTCTATATCAAGCTAATTAACATATGTATTACCTCACATGGTTAACATTTTTGTGATTAGAACACCCAAAATTTGTTCTATTAACATTTTTTAAGAATACAATATGTTGTTATTATAATAACTATAGTCACCATGTTATACAAATAGATCTCTTGAATTTATTCCTACTATCTATCTGAAATTTTTTATCCTTTGATCAGCATCTTCCCAATCCCCACCACTATCTACTGCTCCAGCCCTGGTAGCCGCCACTCTGCTATCTACTTCTATAAGTACCACTTTTTCAGAATCCACATATAAGTGAAATCATTCAGTATTTATCTTTCTGTGCCTGGCTTTTCACTGAACATAATGTCCTCCAGGTTCATTCATACTGTGGCAAATGACAGCATTCTCTTCTTTTTCAGGCTGAATATATGTACTACATTTTCTTTATCCATTCATCCATCAATGGACTTTTAGTTTGATTCCACATCTTAGCTATCGTGAATAATGCTGTGATGAACATAGGAGAACAGGTATCTCTTCAACATACTGATTTCATTTCCTTTGGTTATATACCCTATGGCGGGATTGCTGGATCTTATGGTAGTCCTATTTTTAATTTTTTGAAGAACCTCCATACTCAGTTGATTTTAAGTAGCCTTCAGTATTTTTCTGAACCTGAATGGGCTGCTTTACATTATAAGAACAT
>NW_012148819.1:1094054-1097004 GCF_000956105.1 Propithecus coquereli | reverse complement strand
TCGAAAGAACTAGGAATATTTAGCCTGATCATAAAAAGATTTAGAGGGGATGCAATGATGTTCATAGGCTCCTCTCTTCCATATAGAGTGATAACGGACCTTCTTTTAAATAGGAGGTAGCCCAGCAAATAAGCAAAGTCCTACATCTAGAATGGAAAATGCAGCATCCTGGAACTGGTGCAGGAAAGTGGGATAGGGTATTGCCTCTTGTCCTCCTTTGGATTAAAGGTGGCCTTCAGAAACAGGCTTAAGTTGAGCCCCTAATAAATACTTTATGAGAGACTCTTCCTAGCACCCCAGGGTAAGTATTGTAATATAACCATGAGTAAAGAAAGCAGAGTAAAGCAATATGTCAAATGAGTGAGTTAGATGCTAACCACTATGCATGAGTTTGCCTCTTTCAGGTCTCCACCCCAGTTGGTAGCAGAGAAGTGCAAGGTACCCTGTGAAGTACCTCTAACAACTCACATCTTGTTGAATTGTCAGAAATGAAAACCTTGAGTACATCATACCAGAGTAAAGAGGTGTCCCATGGAAGAAGAGGAGTAAGCTTCCAGCCTTTGGATGATCTAAAATATTTGTTTAAGGAGAAGGAAAAAAATTAAAATATTGATATTTTTACTAATCTTTCTTTGATTATTTGTTCTGTCTATAAGCTAGAGAGACGACTGCTTAGTAAGAAGTTCCCTGGACTATCACCTCTTCTGTTAATCTGTCTTGCTGCTGGGTTTGTCATCCTAAACTTCAGTGCTGCATATGATTTCTTGGATCACCTACAGGTTGCAACTAATAGCTCTGCACTCAGACGTCCCATGTTTCTTTCTTACCCAGCCTTGTATTGGACATTGTGTGCAAGGCCACAGTTCATTTTGCCTTGCCAGTCCTCCCTGTTGTAGTCATTGCTTATAACTTTTTTCATCCGGTAATCTGTTGTTGTAAATATACTGCCAAAGCTTTCCAATGGCATATGTAAGTATAAACCTTCTATCTGAAACATCACCCCAAATCACCAGGAAGTAGTTCGATGACTATGTCACCCTCCTCCCATAGATCTGGAAGGGGAATATTGACCGTGGGGAATATGTAACAGAGAGAATGGCCTGAAAAAAATGACAAAAATATTTTCCGTCTCTTTAAAACATCCTCCACTCTTTTTTGAGAACTAAAACCTGCATCCTGTCTCAGGCAGTGGTTGGGAGGGGCAGGGTAATGTCTTTTGTTCTTTGTGCTACAGAAGCTGACTGGGCAGAGGGAGGTCCTGGGTGGAGGTCACAGGATTGTCTTCAGTGGAGATGGGACAATTAGAATCATCCACTGTAGCTGAACAGCAATTACCTGAAGCCGAGATCCACCCTATAAAAGCCATGTAGCTCTGTATTTCTGCTTATTATTAGGGCAGTGGCATTTTTCAGGCAGTAGTGTCCATCTTCCTCCCTTGCCAGCAAAGTAATAAATTTCTCTTTCCTTCTCAAGAAAAAAAAAAAAGAAAAAAAGCGTTTTTTAAACACCTAAGGAACGCCATTGATAAAAGGGATTGACCTTGTTTTTTAGGACTCCAAGTAAAAGACAAGAGTCATTGAATAAAAGTTTCAAGCATACACATTATTTTTCAGCATAAGAAAATACATTTATATACTTATAATCAGGGAGGATGAAAGTAGGGACTGGCTGCTTCTGAACTCGTTGTAGTAAGTCCCCTCTCACTAAAGCTATCCCAGCACAGGCTGAGATGTGGCCTGACAAGTAATTGTACTGGAGATTAAGATGTGGGTTGGGTGGCCATATTAGATGGATTTCAAAATGATCTTGACTTGCCAGGTTACCTCACAAGTTATTCTTTCATCAGACGCAGCAGACAAGCATGTTCAAAATAAGCAATGTAAAATATTAAAATATAAATCTTAAGACTCACAGTGTTAATGTTGTATACTAATTTGTGGAAACTAGACAAAACAAGAATTTAAAAAAGACTGCAGCAAATTTCTTTATATGAACCAGTTCAACTCAAAAATATAAATTGAACATTGCAATGTTATCAATTAAACTGGATAATGAGGATTTATTTTCACTAATAGTATATATGCACACAAAGAATAGCAACTTTCCCTCAGACGTACATATTTAATAATAACTTTTACATCTATTTATGATAGATAACACTCTGATATTGAAAAAAAATCTGGTTTCAGAAACTTAAAACGGTAAATGTGTTTTAATTAGTCACAAGCATTTAACTCCTTTATATTTCATGTAGAAACAAATGATACCTCCATTAGATATAATAGCAAAAATTAAGAAGAAAGTAATTTTAATAGAACAGTTGATTAGAGCAACAAACATCTACTCTGCTCAGGAAGTTACTAAATGAATGCAAGGGAAGGTTAGGTCCTTTCCTTTCCTTCAACATGTGGTGTAGACACTTCCTCCCCATCACCTCAGTCCCATCCACAGCATTGCATTAGACAAGACATTGAGACTAGAATTATTGAGTGGTTTTGTGTTTGAGATTCTGGTCATTTCGCTAAATGCTTTTTAATGAATACCTTAATGCACTTCTTAATCTATAGTTTCTCTATTTCTTTTTTTATCCCTAGAGATTAAAATTTAGGTAAGAAATGGTAAAATCCTTTTTAATTGCCAGATTTTATTTGTAATTACCTTCCTTATCTGTTAATATTCTAAAACAATTATTCTTGGCTTACTGTTAAGGCAATATTTTTGGAGTCAACATTCTTCCAAAATGATGACTTATCAGAGGAAGTAATAACATACAAATATACTAGTACATTAAAGCAGGTATGAATTTCAAAATGGGTTTGACTTATGTCAGGAATACAATGCAGATGCAAATATTCCCCTGTGTAAAATAATAGCAAATGAAAGGAAATAAACATAAACTACTGATTCAACTGATTGCAATCAATGCTTGTAAGGATGTAGAAATAGACAG
>NW_012148819.1:1079382-1093409 GCF_000956105.1 Propithecus coquereli | reverse complement strand
CTGAATTGGAAATACTGCTTGAATCTTGCTTCAGAATTTCTTACTTAAACATATTATATTCATTCTTAATGGTGTACCTATCCCAAATATTAATGTCACATACACTGAAAGATAACAAAAAAGCGGTTTTGTTACCCAGTGAGCATTGGCAGGTGTGCTTTGGCCAATGTGACCAAATTAAACCAGAAGAATATTTAAACAATTGAAGATTAGAGACAATAGGAAAATGATAATCTTTCCACCATTTAAAAAGTTGACTGCACTTGTTTACCATAGGCATGTGATTGACAATTTAGGGTCTGTATAAATTACCTATTACAGGAGTGTTCATTATATTTCTTACATGTTTCAGATTACCTCTGTTTGATGAGATATATGCTGTGGAATAAATTTCAAAAATATTACTACAAGTGTTTTCCCTTCTGCTTTTTGCTTATTTCTAAAAGTACAGTTTATGTCTGTGTTGTGGAGCTGTGCTTTGGGGCACCCAACAAAGAGGTCTGAGTGGGCTAAAATCTGGTCCATAGTCCACTCCCCAAGCTTTGGACCTCTCCTGGGATGGCACTGACTAGGAAAGAGGGAATTTTTTCTTTGCTAAAAGACAATTTCATGTTGCCAAGCATTGTACACAGAAGGCCCAATCCACCCAGATAATGTGTGGTTTCTGTTGCATCCATCCAGAGGTGATGTTTTCTCCTGAATCACACAAATATTAAGTATAGATCATGATTATCATAGCCTACTCCAGTGATTCAGCAGGGTGCATTGCCAAAGGAAAAGAAGGAAGGAATACAGAAACCCAGAGAAAAGTAAGAAGTCAAATTATTTGATTTGGATTCAAAAACAATCTTTGAAATTCAAGAAAGATACTACAGCTTTGATAGGAAATGCTTTGATTTACAAGAGCCTAGTTTTTTTGAGTTTCAAAAGGCTAAGACCTGAAAGATATAAAAATAGATTGAAAATAGAGTAGATGGAAAACTGAACTAACCCAGAAAAGAGGTAAATGTTCTCATGTTAGCATAGAAAGGACTATTTGAAGGGAAGAATAAAACTTAGACACTGGTAGGACCTTGATAAAGGACCTCTACTTTTCCCTCTTCTCCAGGCTCAAATTTTCAGAGAGATGGAAAATGGATTCCTCGGGTATTTGGGATCCTAAAAAGAATGAAACTTGTTTTTTGACTTCCAGAACAAGTCTAGGGACATGACACACCTTGTAGAGTTTTCAGGACTCAGATGCAGTACAACAGCTATAGTTGAATGATGATAATGTACCTAATCGTAGGTGGATCGAAATAGAACATGCTACTTTCCTATAGCTACCAAACAACTTTACAGAACATCCAAAATATTTTTGTGTGGTTCTGAGAGAGGAATCAAAAGGGAACAGAGAGATCTAGTGATGTGAGGAGGTTTGATAGACCGAGGGGGAGGCAGTGACCTCTAAGGACCTAGACTCCAGAGAGCTAATGCAAAGAGCTTGAGCAATTCTAGCTAAGACAACTCAGCAGGTGCTTTCTTGCACTAGTGCCTAGACTCTGTAATAGCCAAGAAAAATCTAGATGTATACAGAGAAACTCATTTGACTGAGAAAACTCCACGTCAATTAAAACATTTTCCTCTACTTGGGCATGTAAGGTATTACATTTAATTATGGATTTAAATAAAAACAATTGCATTTTCTGTACGCCCAAGTTAGTGGCCTATGCAAATTCATAGTCTACAAAAGGATATAAAAAAATACGAAAGACAATCTGCAGAATTGTTTTTAAATGGCCATTAAAGTATGATTGCATTTTCCAAAGTTCCATTTACCTACAATATTATTGGGGACGTGGCTGTCATCACAGTTTATTCATTTGTGATTGCAACTTGAGGAGCCTTATCACTTAGCCAGAGACATCTTCACATCCCAGGTGAGAAAAACGAATTGAAACAGATGAATTGATTTGTTCTATTTTGGCTGAGCAAGGCCAGAATTTAAACCTCTAGGTTTTGCCCCCATAATACTCTTTCCAGTTTTCTCCCACAGAAAGTGGTAGAGAATCATCTTAAATTTCTAGCAGATATCCCTACCTTAAAGTAACAATCAAGTAAACATGTGGATAAAAATAAATTATTTGTCCAAAAATCAGAGACATTGTTTTGTTTATTAACATCAAAGAAACACAAAGGTATTAACAACACATATTAGTTTATAGGTGGATATAATTATATGGATATCTATCTATATACTACGGATATGTGAGCAGAAGATACATTTTTGCAAGCTTGCACATATTTATATCTATTGATCAATTTTAGAAACATTTCTGCAAGATGAAGTACTGGTTAAAAAACAAATGATTCCAATCTTAAAAAAATCGCACTGTCACAGAAAATAGATTCAGATAAAGGAACCAACTTCAGTTATAGCAGTGTCCCAACGTGTAAAATGAAACATGGCCTTAGGAATCATCACTGCATATTTTAGAAAATATAATCCTTTTTCTTGAATGTATTTGCGTAGTAAAATTATTTAATTATAATGTGTGAATGTGTATATAAAAACTTCAGTGAGAACACAAAATCTCTCAGAAATTTCACCTAAAGTGAGATTGTAGATAAAATACAAGGCATTTTTATGCTGGGTGTGAAGAAGCTGACTAAAATATTTACGTATTAATATCCCATTGCAAAGATCACTGTTAGCTCATTGGCCTTAAATTATTCAGTAAGTTCAATTCAATGGTTATTATTTTTGGCTGCTACAGTCAGACCTTATAAATACATTTCTAAGGTCACACACTCTACTTTTCATCTTAATCTTTCTCCACCTTCTCTGTTTTAAAAGTGAACATTAAATGAAATTATCTGACATTCAACCTTAGTGAGTCAAACACTTTTTTGAACCACAAATGAAACTACAAAGACATTATGTTTTTATATTATTAAAGAGTGATACGGAAGCCAGGAAATAGGAGATTTTAGTATCAACTTTAATAAACGTTATTTTTAAAATGGCAATTGCAACAGTACGTCTCTTGTTTAAGAACAAAAATTATCATATCAAAATAGAGTTTCCAAATAGATTTTTCAGATTACTCAGTGTTATCTTAAATATATCACTTATCTTTTTTGTTGGCATCTTTGCACAATAGATATTTTAAAGAATTCTGTCTGTGTGTGTCATCATATAATGACTGAGCTATGACATGTAGTAGTTTGAAAAGTAGAAATCTCAGATCACTGTGGAGCTGGAAAGACCGTTTTATTTTGTACCACTCAAATTTCACTTTTGCTTTGAATTCAAACACAGTAAAGGATATATCTTCTCTTAGTGGGGGTGCAAGGACCTGCCGAGAATAGCCTGATTCAGATCAAAAAGCCAATGCAGGATTAGAAATAAGTTCCCCTTTCACCTAAGAATGAGTTTGGGAATCTAAAAGATAAAACTAAACTCTTGACCTGTAGGTGATCTTGGGAAGTCAGCTCCCATTTATGCTTCGGTCAGGTTACCTGTGATGTCAAGTAATCTCATATTACCAACCACAAGTACCAGGGAAATGTATTTCATTCTATACAGTGTGCAGTATGCTTTTCAACTCTTGTTATTTTGGGCATTACCTCTGAGTCAAATGCTGTGTCATTTTTCTCCACTTCTCCATGCCTCTAAATGTTTCTGCCTGATTATGACGTACCTTCTTTCATGTCTAACCTTCCAATTCATACCTAATCACGATTTCATTAGACAAATACTTACGAACATCAGCTGGGTAGTAAGCATCATATAGACAATGTTTCCTATGTCTCTGAGTCCTAAAACTGGGCTCCAAGCCTCCAGAAATGTTTATTTCTCTGGTTCAATACCATTTCTCTTCTGAATGCGTATCTCTGCTTTGCTTCCAGCCAGACCTCACATTGACCTTTCCCCCGTATTTTCAACTCCCCATGGCTACTCTCTCAAACTTTTCCTTGGCCCGGGAATCTCCTTTCCATTTCCTCTTCAATTCTCTAAGGAACACTGTGGACTCTGGCTGCCAAATGGATAGGCTGCTTTTTAAGGCACAAGATTAAAAGAACGAACACTTGGTGAACGAGAAGAACCAAATCTTAAAAGCGAATCTATTAACACATGCCTTGGGAAGCTTGGGAGACAAGCTACGTCTACATGAAGTCATAGTGGTAGAGCATCTGGACAGCAAAATAGGATTTTGATTGTTGTGGAAAAAAAAAAAGATTATAACTGATCATCAAGATATTGTTCCCACTAGGGAAAAAGGTATGTTATTTAAAGGAAGGGCAATAGAGGGAAAGACACAACTGCATGGAATCTATAACTCTAAATATAGGATGAAAAAAGAGGAAGAACATGGATGTTTATTCAACAAATAGTTATGAAGGACCACCATATGCTAGATCCTGTGCTGTGTCTTGGAAATATAAAGTGAGCAGCCAGGGAACTTCACCTTAACTTATGTGTAAGAAAATGCCTCTTTGAGGACTTGACCTTTAAGCTAAAATTCTAAGTCAACACACAGATGCTTTGAACAGCATTGCAGTGGGTACAGCCATGTTCTCTATCAATAGATCTTTTACCTCTCTAGCCATAGCTTGCAAGAAATATCCCTCAGTAATATCTAACTGCATTCACTCTGATTTCATGATCACCAAACCACCGTGTAATTATTATTTATCCCCCAAGGAATCATAAAACTGGAAATGAGACACTTTAGGCCACAAACAAATATGCTAGTTACTGGAATTATATACCTATAAAGTAAATTAATAAATTGCCACATTGTCTTATACATCAGAGCTTTTCATGACATTAGTTAGGAAAGAACTATTCTATAAACCCATGATGCAGAGACTATATTCCATCTGGAGCCTGAGAGCTGTCTGAGCAGCCAGTATGGCTCACACCCACTCTCTGCATTCTCTAGCTTAACTATTGAATGCTTTGGGACCATAGGGACTCAGCACCCTATGAGAGGCAACATATCATGGAGGTGAACAGAGAAGACTCTGGTACCAGACCGCCCAAGTTCTCAGTCTTATTTTATCACCTAAATGTTATACTTCCCTAGGCAAGTTACTTGACCTTTCTTTGCTTCTGTTACCTCATCTGGGAAGGTCAATAAACTATTACCTACCTCCATGTCTTTTAGCTTCACTTTTGTATGTCCCAACAAACACATCATTATTCTTGAATTTCTTTCCAGCTGCCTAATCTGGAGCTGAACTGAATTTTAACCCAACCTTTCAGTTATGAATTAATTACTATAAATACTGCATTTTTTTTCCTAAAAGTTTTAAATTATTCCTCTTCAAATCTTCCTGGTCATTTTATATAGTGCTATTTCTTTTGTTCATTTTTATAACCCCATCTTTTATTTTTTCGAATGTTTTCCTTAGATGTTATTTTTTTTTGTACATGTATGAAATCTTTGAGGGTATAACTACTATTCCTTACTGTTTGCTGATTTTTTAATAAACCTTATTTTTTAGAGTAGTTTTAGGTTCACAGCAAAATTGAGCAGAAGTACAGAGATTTCCCGTACTCCCCCTCTGCCCCACACACTCACAGCCTCCCCTATAATCAATATCCCCTACAAGAAGAGTACATTTGTTCCCACTAATGAATCTACATTGACTCATCATTACCATCCATAGTTTATAATAGGGTTCATTCTTGGTGTTGTACATTCTATGGTTTAGGCAAACATATAATGACATGTTTCCATCATTAATAGTATCATACAGTATATTTTCATTGGCCTAAAATTCCTCTGTGCTCTACCTATTCATGCTCTCTCCCCTAAATCCTTGGAAACTACCAGTTTTTTGTATATTTTTTGATGTTTTAATGTAAGCTTTACTTTATTTATTCGTTTATGTGTTTGTTTAAATCCTTGGAAATTCTCAGGACAAGTTGGGAATGCTTTTCTGAAGAGAGGATTTGCATTTACTTCTGCAGGAACCAAAAGTATATTGCCAACTCAACTCGGGAACACTCTGGGTCTCTTTGGGGGCATTGCCTTGTGAGTGTATCAGTTCAGTTTTCCTTTTCGCAGCTGGATCGAGGCTGACTCTCCATATCGCAGTGCTCAGGTGGGCTTTTCTCTCACGCAGTCCTGCCTTTCACAGCTGCTCACAGCTCTGCAGCTACATTCTAGTTTCGACTCAGGATTTTGTTTCATCAAGATATCCTTGGAGATTTCACTTTCTTCAAGCCCAGAAATTCATTAACTGTGTGTTTTATCAAGACCAAGTACTTTCAAGTTCTATTCAGAGCATTGACTCGAAGTCCACTAAATCTTTTTCCAGTAGGGTCTAATCTGCTGTTTAATTTGTCTATTGCATTTCTAATTTCAATTATTATATTTTTTCATTTGGGGGTATTATAAATGGATCTTCAAAATTTGCTGGTCTATTTTTGAGAATCACTTGTCTTTCATAATATTTCCAATGGCTACTTTTATTTCTTTACACATACATAAAAAGATATTTATATTACATTCTGTATTTGATAATGCAACTGCCTGCACACTTTGTGGGTTTGAATGTACAGCTTGAAGATTTTGCTAACTGCCACTTATGTGGCTTGGGGCCTTATGCTTTGTTGTTTTTCAAAAAATTGTGAACTCATATTTCTTGGAGCTTTATTTGTAGGTACCTTTTGTGGCCTGAGTTTGATGTTCATTCCTCCAGAGAGGGTTCGTGTTGCCTTCTTCTGGAAGCCATGGCCATTTTCAACCAACAACTACTTTAAACTAAAGTTTTCACTAGACATTTATTGGAGCTCATAAGTGGGGAGAATTCTAGCTCTGAGCACACTGAGTAGAAATTTGCAGTTAGAATCTTCTAGGGAGGCTGTTTTATTTTGTTATGTTCTATTATGTTCTAACATCAGCCAAAGCCACTATCTCTCTCTGGAAAAGGTTTTCCCACATACCCACAAAAGACAGGGGCTACTTATTTCCCTATAATCATGTGTTTTTGTATCTGGCTTCATAAGTTATACTTAACTTCCTTACCACGTCAGACATATATTTAAAAATATTTTTCCTTAGTATCACACCCCTGGTTTTCATTTGCCATAAATAAAAATCTTCTCTGCAACTTCTTTAGGAAAGATTTGCCTAAGACCAAGAACTAGGCAAGATTTCCCTTTTACTTTGTTGTATGGGGCAGAGCTTAAGCATAATTATCTTTACTTATGGAGTGCAACTAATGTGAGTTTAGGGACTCTGTCTCTCTCTGTAGTTTTACTTACGTGAATTCTCAAGTGCTATTCATTCTCCAACACACATTTCACATTTCCATTTCGATGAATTCTTTTCTGAACCTCTCCAAACTCCTTTGGACCATCATGTGTAAGAAATTTCAATAATTTTTTCCACTCAGACCCAGTTCTTAGTAATACTGCTTCAACAGAGACCTGAGATAGTCCAAGAAATCAAATGATCTATTATTTCATCATATTTGAATGGGCAACTCAATGGCCAACATGTTACACAAGCCTCCCAATCACGTTCTATTTCTGGGAAAGTTGAAATCTGGATGCACAGAAAGTCTAGGAAATCTGAGAAAGAGAATAGCAATCATCTAGGAATGAGATGTCAGGTTTTTAAATTAAAGTAATATCTATTCTATTTCTTCACCATAATTTTCTTGACTACTTGTTTTATATAAAGCAACAAAAGAGATAAGTGAAATTCTAGTGATTAAGCACATAGGCCAAGACAAAAATTGGGCTCTAATCCCAGCTATATCATACACTAGTTTAGACATTAGACAGGTTATTTAACTATTTTCTTTTTGGCTTACTTATTTGTATAATGGGGTAAAATATAGCATTTCATCCACAGAATTGTGATAATTAAATTACTTAATGCATAAAATATTTGAAACGGTATCCAACACATAACAAATGTTCAATAAATATTAGATACTTTGTTACTATTCTATACATATAAGGTGTCTAGCGAGGACATGGTCCACAGTTCATGGTTCAAAAATTTAAATTTTGTTCTCTATCCTCTCTCTGTGCTACTTATAATTTTTGGCTATTATTTACAAATCTATATGTATGTTATTTTTCTAATATCAATCTTTGATTTCCTACATCTATACTTACTTTATCTTTTTATTCAAAACTTTCCCATCAAGATGAGATATAGAAAAAGGCTTAGCCCTACTGAACAAAACATTCGACCATATCCATTTAACGTAAATTCTACATATTCAACATTCTATTCATGTAATTTCTAACATTTGTCTATAATAACAATATAAGCAACAATAATAATAATGTTTATAATATTATAACTCTACATAACATGTTTATGTAGATTAAGTAAGTATATTCCATCTTAGATTGTAAACTTGAATAATTTTTGAAAATTTTATGTGGCTTTGTTCATCATGACAATTTGATATAGACTAGAGAACCATGAAACAGAAATGGACAAAGTGGAAATAAAGCATTTAGTACTAATTTTAATTAGATTTAAGCTAATTAAGCATATATTTTCTAACTGGAATGGAGTTCCCTGCAATTAGGTTATGTTATAGCTCACGTTAACAACTTCGTGGATCTACATATCTAGGATTCAAAATGTTAATGTCAGTGAAAATGGACCATAACATGAAAACAGATCAATCCTAGGCAATTTTTCCGTTCATGGGTTTTACAATATCTCATAGCTATGCTTTCAAATTTTAACTGCTCTTATCTGTTTTTTTAAACACATATGTATTTTTCAGCCCTAGTGAATTAGTTTAGAAACTTTTTCTCCTAAACTCCAGCTGAATTACATCAAGGCAGAGAAACACTGAGCTTCTTTAAGAAGGGTGCTAGAATATACTAAACTAAAATATATCTCTCTGCCATATCCTCTATCACTGGCCATGACCAAACTCTGTTGAGGCAGCATGGTCAATCTCTCCATTAATCATGCCAGATTTCAGTTCTAGGAAAATATAAACTTTCCTGGCAACTGCTATGAAAGGAAAGTTAATATCACCTTAGAAATAATCTCATACAAAATTATCCAGCCCCCACCTGGCATGTTTTAGTTCTTCAATAAGTACTAACCAAAAACAGAATTTTTGCTTTTTTTGCTTTTTTGAGGAATCAAAAATAAGAAAAACTAGCCTGTGTTAAATTTGTACTATAAAACTTTGGTAGATTTTTATTTACTTGGGAAGAAAAGGCCATCAAACCTGTTGAATCGAACTTTCCCTTGAATTGTCCATTGTTACAAGAAACAAGGAAATAGAATCTGAAACCCACATTTATGTTTTTCAGGTAATTTGAGTAAGATTTTTTTTCGTAGAATAAATACAGGATTTCTACTAAGCAAAACTTATTATCTGCTCAGATTTGAAAGGTATGATTTTAGAATATGAATTGAAAAGCATAATTTAGAAAATCATATGACTCAGCTCTAAGACAGTTTGTCACACAGGAGCCATGTAGTGTCATTTTAAATGTGAAAATATCATGATAAAACTCCCACTCTTCTAAGAATAGAGCTATCACTGGACCCTGTTATCTCACAACCCCAAGGTACAATATGATAATGATATCACTTAACATCAGTGCTGAAATAGAAAAAAAAGGAAAAGCTGCAAGCATTTTAACTAGAAAGAAAATCAAATTAAAATATTAATTTACTGATTAATATAACATTAGCCGACCTATTTTCTCCAGCTCTTTAAACAACAAAGACTTGTGAAGCTAAATAAATGCCTAAAAGATAAATGTTTTAAGAATTCCCAGGGAGATGTTTAGCTCCTTTTTAAACATCATTAAAGATAAGCCTTGCATATAGCAGGCAGTTTTATGCTTTCTGTGCTGAAATATCCTGTTTACACTTATTAATGCAGTCTAAAGAATTGAGATTTGCTTAGGGCTTCCCCTTGGTCCAAAACTATGACCAATAGGTGTCAGCTTTCTTACCCTTAGTGACTCATTGTAGAAATGTATGAAAATTCAAAGTCTTTCAAGAAAGTGAATCAGGTCATGCTTGGAAATTTATTTTCTTAAACTATTCATAGTTTGAGATAATATTGATTTTAAGAATAAAAACCAGCAAGCTGCTGTCCACATGCTAACAGCCCCAGGACCTAAGAAATCCAAGTTGGCCTTCAAAGAAGTGTATTGAAACAAAAGAGGCCTGGTTTTTGTATTAGGAGAGCTGAGTTTCTAGTATAATTTTGTTACTAATACCAAGCACTGCTAAACTTCATTTTTCTTTATAAAGTAAAAGATTTTTCAACAAAATTTATTTCCCGAGTTGAAACTGCCAGCAATGTGATCAACCCAAGAAATAAAGCTCTCTTTGATTTGGTGCATTCTGATGCATGGTCCAAAGAAGGCTGAATAGTCATTTTCGGATAGTCCAGTGGACACATCCATTGAAGTAATGTAAATGGTTAAGATGGAGTATAGTCAGTAAAGCATAAATCTTAAAGATTTGGGTACAGAGTCAAAATAGGTTACCCAAGTATAGATTGTTGGGAATAATGAAAAGAAAAAAATTTTAATAATCTTCTTAGCTCTTCAGAATATTTTGTTGATTTATAACTCATTCTTATAATTTGGGGGATACTGTTGACTTTTTGCTTAACATTTTTACTGAAACTGTATCCTTTAGCATAGGAATAATGTGATTTTTTTAAGCCAATTTCTATTATTAGGGACTGTTCCAAAAATGTCCCCAAGGTTTATGGAGCCTTGAGGATATGCTAAGTTTTACTGACTGTATTAAACCACAAAACCTACAGAGTTGTCAGTTTTCTCTCTCTTTCTTTTTTTATTTTGGTCTTTCTAAATTTTAATTTTATAATGCATGCTTTAAAAATAACATTTTTGTTTGCTCAACTTTCATAATTGCTTATTGCTTCCTAAGTAACTGTTCCATTGAATTTTAAAGCCTATATTCAGCATATAGAGTATTCCTGGAGCCCACTGAGATGTGATGTTTTGTGTCAGTTGTTAAGCTGTTTAACTGGAACTTCTCATTCTTTATTTTCTCTCTCTCTCTCCCTCTCTTCTTGTCTCATCTACACACAAACAAATCTTTTCAAAATTGGTCAGAATTGGTAAGTAGTATGTATAGTACATGCTCCATTAAGCTACTATCTTAAAAAATCAGAACAAATACAGTGGCACAGTATTTGGTATGCACATAAATTTTAAACAAACAATTCTCTGGAATGGAAAAAAAAAGCTTTAATATTTAATGTCACTGGGTCCCCTGGTATAAGTATTCTCACCATGGCTGACTTCAAGCCACTGAAGTAACTCACTGAATGTGGATTAGGGATAAGATGTACACAATTGCCTCTTGTGACTGGTAGAAGTTGGATGACTGCTCCTTTACCCGGGCCTCTTCTGAAGGTTATGCATGCCCCTAGTAACCTTGAAAAAATATGTGAACATCTCCTCCCTCCACCCATCTCCCCCCAACAAAGAACATGATTATTTACAGCATAATAATAGGGATAAATTCCCCAAGCTTAGCATCCCTGAGCTGTGTCAGAAGTCTATTATGCATATAGCATTCATTTGGGCCATCCCTGTCACTCATGTGGAACTTATGGGCAAGAGGAATCAATGCAACTATGCTGATGTTCATGCCAACCACTGTGCCACAAAAAATAACATCTTTTGTCTTGTAGCCAAAAGTCTCCTGCCTTTGTCACCATACAAAAAGTATTATAGGCTAACTTACTAGCTCATAAGTAGCTTAAAATCACATTCCACACCTGACAGATATCCTGTATGTTAAAACTGATGGAAACACATATGTTCACATAAATGCAAAAAAATAGTCTTTAATATTGGCAATATATAGGAATATATTTTCATTAATCAGAACTACTAGAATAGTATGAAATATTTTAGGAGTACAAAAAGTCGCTGCTGGCACATTTCAACTTCTAATACTATACTTGTGCATTTTTCACTTTGAAGCATTCATTGACCATTTATGTATCAAATTATTTCATTGGATTCTTTTTACCTGCCACTTTGCGTTGTCATGATGTGTTTTTATAAAATTAAACATCTGCAAACACTGATGCAGAGAATACTACAATAGAATATTCAATTGTATATCTCAGTCCTAAGTCAAAATGAAAGCTTTAACAAAGTTTTAAGCGTTTTACTAATATACAAAGACATATTTGCACTGGGTTGAGGGCTCCTATCTGTATTTCCAAAGCCACATTTGCAACATTGAAAATCATTTATTGAAGATATTTTGCAGTTATAATAAATTCTGGGTGAAACTTTCTTGACTCAAACATATACTCAAATGTAATAGAAAGAAGGATTAGATTAAATCAGTACCAGAGATGTGAGCTTGCTTCCCCTCTGCTCCCAGCCTGCATCTGACTGCAGACTGCTTTGGAACACCAAAGTATACCATTTCTTCCTTTCTCTTTCCCCTTCTTTTCTCTTCCTTCAGATTTCCTTTCTCAACAAGTTATTATGTAACATATATCAAAACATCATATTATACACTATAAACATATATAATTTTTCTTTGTCAATTGAAAAAATTAAGTAAGACTATAAAGGGTCAAAAATTAAGATAAAGTAAAATTACTCTATAAAAGATTTAAAGTTTGAGATGTGGTTGATATTCTTTTCCTTATCACTTTATACTCCAGAGTAAACGAATAAATGTTTGTTAAATTTTGAATCAATATTACAATTCTGAGGATGTCCCTAAAGATATTAACATAACCTAGTGTTTCTTTAATAGAGTATTAAACATCAAGAACTTGATAAAACAGTGCAAAGCAGACATTTAATAAGCAATAAAAACTGTGCACATATTAAATACTAAATGATACTCAATTCAAACTAACAAAAATTGTTGTTAATCAAGTAATGTTAGTTAATGATACTGTGAAAACTCTTCATTTATCTCATATTACCAGAAGTAAATATAACTAATTATATTAAAATAATACAATTTAAAACATATTAGCTATAGCATATTAGAATTTTATCTAGTTTGCTTAGAATTGTGTATTATCATGATCAAAAGTAGTAATGTCATTTTAAATGATATTATATCAAATAAGGAACATGAAAGAAACCAAAAAAAAAATTTAAGTGTGAATTTTAAAGGTAAGTGTTGAACTATTTTCAAGTCCTTGATGAATGCACAGAAAACAAATTTTTCTTTCTTTTTTTTTTTTTGGCTGACAACATCCCTTTCACTCACACTCAAATCCTACTTGAGTTCCATCCCAGTGCTATGAAAACATCATGTGGTATTCTAATAGGGCCATGCCCCGTACCCATTAGAGATAGTGTATGGAGAAATGGTGCCAAAAATGTGCCAAATAAAACTCTAATATTTATTTCAGTTGCTTATAATGCATATGAAAAATGCTAGCTTTTAGTGTCCTCTATCAGGATCTTTGTCCTAATATTCACTCTAAGGCTAATTCACTCTCTTTTTTTAACTCTGTCCAGCTCTGTTAGAATCACACTCGTACATGCTTTAATAGCAGTTAGCCGGATGATATCAAATGCTGTCATAATCCACACGCAAGCTGGAATCTATTTGGTGCGTGTGAGGGGTGGGGGTTGTACCAGGATTTTAGGAATAAACTGTTGTATATGCAAAATGCCGATACTGAGGAATCCCTCAAAAAGGAACCATCATTTCAACATCTACTCATTTAGTTATTTTTATGATAACCTCTTTAATTTTGCAGAACAACCCTACAAGTTTGATATTTTTAATGCCATTGTAGAAAGAAAAGACCTTGGGCTCAAGTTCGCACAGTTCAAAGTGATAGTGTAAGAATGCAAATGCTGTATGTTTTTTCCACATTTTTTTTTCTTTTTCATTGTAATTTAACAAGGTTAGGAGGAGTTGGAGCAAGATGGCCATATAATTGAACAAAGTTAAAAAGAGGGGTTGTTGAGTTCCCAATCATGTCTTGTTTTTACTTTTAGAAACAGATAAGCATCTCTATAGGAGAATCATATTTAATTTTGGTAAAAC
>NW_012148819.1:1074207-1076242 GCF_000956105.1 Propithecus coquereli | reverse complement strand
ATCATAAAGTGAGCACAACCATGTAACCACTACCAAATAGAAGATATAAAGCATCAACAAATGCACCAGAAGGCTGCCCAAGGCCCCCTCCCAATCATTATCCTTTCCTACCCCAAAGTAAGCACTATCTTGATTCTCAACATTATTAGATGATTTTGCTAGTTTTTGAACTTTATGTAAAATGAAATCATATGTTATATATCTTTTATGTCTGGCTTATTTCCCTCAAAATTATGTTTGTAAAATTCATCCATTTTGTTGTCTACAGATATATAGTATCTAATTACTATACTGAATTTCTTGTATAAATATCAATATATCACAATTTGTTACTATTTACCTATGCTACATAATGAACACATAATTTACAGTTTGGGGCTACTATGATGCTGTTTGTATGAACATTCTCATACATTTCTTTTAGTGCCATGTATGCACATTTATGTTGAGTGAAACTGCTTTGACACTGTGTGCATCAATCCTGTCAACAAGGCAGAATTTCCAATAAAGTTTTTAAGTG
Source organism: Propithecus coquereli (assembly GCF_000956105.1). Taxonomy (NCBI): domain Eukaryota; kingdom Metazoa; phylum Chordata; class Mammalia; order Primates; family Indriidae; genus Propithecus; species Propithecus coquereli. Next base: position 1,075,722 of record NW_012148819.1, on the reverse strand, counting down.
TATATTTGCTGGTATGTTAGTGACTCCTAAATTCCTGTAAGTAATTTTTGTGTGTGACAGTTGAGTCAAAGGTGGCCTAAAGGATTGTTTTGAAGCTTGACTGTCATAGTCCTTTAAATAAGCTGAGAAAATAAAAATTGTCTGTCTCCCAGAATCAGATAAGATTGATGGAAATTGGGGTTGGGGGTGGGAGATGTATACTAAAGATTGCCTCCCTTCAGCCCTGTGGAGCTAACACTGTGGCCTAGGCCATGATTCTGGAGATTCTGATACTGTATGGCAGACAGACTTTGAGATTCTGTAGTTTTGCTGTTTTTAAAAAACAGCTTCATGATGACAAGACCTGTCCTCCAGGGAGTACTCAGAACAGTGTTACACACGGACCAGCACAATAAACACTCACCAGTGTAAAATCATACAAAAGCTAAAGGTTAAAGGCCAAATACCACAATGGCTCAAGAGAGAAAACAAAGCAACAAAGTTCAACTCAACACGATGAATAGAAATCTGCCCCACTTATCAATTCTTTTAATAAATGTGAATGACTTGAACTGCCACTAAGAGACACAGGCTGGACAAATGGAAAAGTATACATAATCCAAGTATCTGCTGTCTTCATGAAACACATCTAACCTGCAAGAATGCATTCAGACTCAAGGCAAAGGGATGGAAAGCAATATTTCGTGCAAATGGAAGCAAAAAGAAAGCTGGAATAGAAGTTTTGATTTCAGATAACTTAGTCTTCAAATCAACAAAAGTAACAAAAGACAAAGATGGTCACTATATAATGGTGAATGGTACAATCCAACAAGAAGACATAACAATTCTAAATATTTGTGCACCTAACTCAGGTACACCCAGATTCATAAAACAAATCCTACTTGATCTAGACAAAATGATAAACAGCAACACTGTAATAGCTGGGTACTTCAATGCCCCTCTGACAGAACAGGGCAGATCCTCCAAACAGAAAATAAACAAAGAAACAAAGGACTTAAACAGAACTCTAGAACAAATGACCTGACTGACATTTACAGAAAATTCTACCCAAAACCACTGAATATATGTTTTTCTCATCAGCTCATAGGACATTCTCTAAGATGGACCATATCCTAGGTCACAAAGCATGTCTTGACAAATTTAAAAAAATAGAAATTATACCATACATCTTCTCAGGCCACAGTGAAATAAAATTAGAAATCAATTCCAACAAAAATTCTCATCTCTACACAAAGTAATGGAAACTAAAAAATATTCTGCCAAACGATTATTGTGTTAAAAAGGAAATTAAGATGGAAATCAAAGATTCTTTGAACTAAATGATAAAGGAGACATGAGTTATTAAAATCTGAGGGACACAGCTAAAGCAGTCCTGAGAGGAAAATTTATATCCATAAATACCTACATCCAAAAGACAGAAAGATCACAAATCAACAATATAATGAATCATCTCAAAGAACAGGAAAAGGTTGAGTAAGCAAACCCCCAACCCAGCAGAAGAAGAGAAATAACAAA
>NW_012148819.1:1071574-1074157 GCF_000956105.1 Propithecus coquereli | reverse complement strand
TATTTAAAAATCTGATCTTTATATGTAGCTTTATGCTGCCTTTATGCAAGAAGATATGAAACATGTAAATCCACGCTCATTTTATCTGCTGAAAAGCTCCATTCTCTTTGTTCTTTATTTTTAAGACATTCAAACATTCTTTCAGTTTCAAAAGTAGAAAGACATAACACCTAGCAAACAATTTTTATGAACACTATGTGAGACTGTGCTTTTAGTTCAAATTAATCTTATATAAATCAATAGAGTAAAGGCAAATATTAAGAAACAGTAGAGTTGAATCTACTTAGCATGGGGATTTGTGAAGTTCATGTTTTCTCACCAAACTTTTGATCTAAAACTAAAATGGAATCCATAAATCTCAGTGGATTTTTCACATGTGAGATAAAGATTGAAATCGGAGGGACAGCAATAGATACAGTGGGTTTTCATGGCAACTTTATTATAAAACTAAAGCTGAACAAAATTCAGAGACATCAAGACATAGCAAGTAATAATTCAGGTAAAAAGTCTTAAGAGAGCCAGTGTGTATTCAGGCAAATCTTCCTGGCTTATCAATAAAATAATTTTTCATCAAGGTTTACATGGAGATCAAAAAGAATTAATGCACTTGGCTTATCAACAGAAAAGAGCTAGCTTGTTAAAAGAATGAACAAAAATCAAGATTTTCAGAATTCCTTTCCGTTATGCAACACTGCTGCTTTCAACACTGCTGCTTTTCATTGTTAATTCTCCTGCTTCATCTCCTTCTTTTCCTTCTTCTCTTTCCTTTCTTTTAATGCCTGTAGTTTTTGCCAAGAGAATTTAGTTTAATCACAATAAAGTACTGTTTTATTAAGTGCCTATTATTTGTCAATTATTTTATTAATATTAGGTAATTTATCTATGTTACTACATATAATCCATGTAATTATCCTACGAAGTTGATGTTATAATCCTCATTTTAAAGTTGAGTAGTAAAATCTAAGAGGTCGAGACATTAAGAAATAAAGCTAGGATGTCTCTTTGTTCTACCACCTGAGGAATTAATGAAATGGAGATATGCAAAGGAGATAAAACCATCAAAAATGTTAGCATCAGTATCAAAGGCTATCATGGACTCAAAGTCAAATTTAATCAGATTTCTCTCATGCTTACCCCTTACTATTGTTAGTGTTGAGTGTGTCCAGGGTTGAGGTGAGAGACAATTAAGGAAAGGTGCTCAGTATTGTTCCAGTATGCCAGAGAGGTATCTGAAACACAATAATAACAATAAAACAGACAGGGATAGAGATGAGAAACATTTTTTCACCCAGCCTTGGAATCAACAGCCATTACTTAGCTAGCACAGCCATAATTCATCACTAAAGGAATTTCAGAGCAGTGGAACAAGTGTCAATCAGACAGCACTTCATACTTTTCAGCTAGAAAAGAGCTTACCTTTGTCTCATTTTATTTCTACCTTCTACTGGTAAGAAAACTGATTAAATGAGCTTCCTGTTGTATAGGTAACAATGTTGAGACCAATCCTTAACTGTAGTACTATGTAAATTATACCCCATCGTTACCACCTTTGAGGCTATCCCAGAGTATGGCCCATTCTTCAAGACATGACGATGCAAAGAACAGATGACATCAGGATAGGAAATCTGGTATTTTCAAATATTGTAAGTGATAAGAAGGTTAAGTTTTTAAAATCTATTTTTTTTCCAAATTGTAGCTCAGATAAAACACAGTCAAAATCAGTAATTTTTGCCCTAAATTTCAAATTTAAAAAAATTTTTAAAATAGCTAAATTGAATAATAGTCTCTGAATCTAATCAACCAGAATCTAATGAAAATTTGACGATTCATTGTAACTATGGGAAAAACAGCTAACTGATGATAAATAATACCAGAATAAGGTTCTAAATTCTCAGAGGGATATGTGAGATGTTCAACTATATGGTTTGACCAGCAATGCTCCAGAAATTGTCCCTCAGAAGAGGACATTATTGTGACAACTTAACTGTAAACATTACTTATGTAATTATTGGAATTCCACTTCAAGGTACAACTATATCAAAAAAACGGATGTATTATTTAAAATAAGTTATTGAACATGATTCCACATTCATTTTTTTCTCAAATTAAATGCTATATCAAAAGAGTGTATGTAAATCAGTTTAATTCATGAGGGCTGCATAAACTTTAGAGTACATTTTTCAAAATAATGAGTTATGTCAAATTTTGAAATAGACCTTTATCGATCTTTCAGACTTTACAGAGGTTAGCAGGACTGAGAATAAAATGACAGGAGAAGGCAAGAAAAGGTGAAATGTAGTTGTTCAAATAAAAATAATTGATGCCAATGGTAAAACTATTATTCAGTTATTGCAGTATCATGAAAAAACAAAGGTCCATAATCCTTATTATATGATAGGTTTTCATTTCATTAATGCAAGAAGATTCTCGGCCTGTAAGTAAGACAAGATACTCCCAGGTATACAGCAATCAACTCATAGGCATGGCTAACTGAGTCACAGTGATTGGTATATTTTTATGTTGAACTATTATTTTATCACATAAAAATTCTATAACTCTAGGTAAATATCTAGAAATAATCTG
>NW_012148819.1:1065314-1067559 GCF_000956105.1 Propithecus coquereli | reverse complement strand
GTATGCCAAAAGCAATCTTAAGCAAAAAGAACAAATTGAGAGGCATCAATTTACCAGACTTTAAGATATACTACATGGCTATAGTAACTAAAACAGCATGGTACTGGTACAAGAACAGAGACATAGACCAATGGAAGAGAACTAAAAGCTGAGACATAAAACCATCCTCATCTATCCATTTAATCTTTTACAAAGCAGAAAAAAACATATACTGGGGAAAAGAATCCTTATTCAATAAATGGTGCTGGGAAAATTGGATAGCCACATGTAGTATACAGAACAGGATACGCACCTTTCACTTCTCACAAAAATCAACTCATGGTGGATAACAGACTTAAACCTAAGGCACGAAACTATAAGAATTCTAGAAGAAAATGTTGGAAACACTCTTATAGACATTGGCCTAGGGAATGAATTTATGAAGAAGACCCAAAAGGCAATCACAGAAAAAACAAAAATAAATGGAACCTGATCAAATTAAAATGCTTCTGCACAGCCAAGGAAACTATCATAAAAGCGAACGGACAACCTACAGAATTGAAGAAAATACTCACATGCTACACGTCCGATAAAGGGCTGATAACTAGAATCTATATAGAACTCAGAAAAATCAACAAGAAAAAATCAAATAACCCTATCAAGAAGTGGGCAAAGGACATGAAACTTTTCAAAAGAAGACAGACTAGTAGCCAACAAACATGAAAAAAATGCTCATGTCTAATCATCAGGGAAAGGCAAATCAAAACCACACTGAGATATCACTTATCTCCAGTGAGAATGGTCTTTATCAAAAAGTCCCAAAACAGTAAATGTTGATGTGTATATGGAGAGATAGAAACACCCATACACTGCTGTTGGGGCTGCAAACTAGTACAACCTCTGTGGAAAGTAATACAGAGATACCTCAAAGAGGTACAAGTAGAACTACCATTTGATCCAGCAATCCCATTACTGGGCATCTATGTAAAGAAACAAAAAAATATTATAAAAAAGACATCTGCTCTAGAATGTTTATAGCAGCACAATTCACAATTGCAAAGCTGTGGAAACAACCCAAGTGCCCATCATCAATACATGAGTGGAATAATAAAATTTGGTATATCTATACCACAGAGTTCTACTCAGCAACAAAAAACTATGGTGATCCAGCACCTCTTGTATTATCCTGGCTAGAACCGGAACCCATTCTACTAAGTGAAGAATGGAAAAGCAAGCACCACATGTACTCACCATCAAATTGGTATTAATTGATCAACACTTAAGTGCACATATAGTAGTAATTAGTAACATTCATTGGATGTCAGGCAGGTTGAGGCGGAAGAGGGGATACTTATATTCACACCTAATGGGTGTGGTGCACACCATCTGGGGGATGTATATGCTTGAAGCTCTGATTCGGGTGGGGATATGGCAATACATGTAACCTAAACATTTGTACTCCTGTGATATGTTGAGAAAAAACAGCTTTATCAAAATATAATCAATGTGTAATAATCTGCAAATATGATAAGATTTAATATGTGCATGAACCCATAAAACTATCACCAAAACAAAGATAATGAACATGATCCTCAAAAGTTTCCTTATTCAATCCATTTTTCCCAGCTTTTTCCAATGCCCCCACTTCCTCCACTCCCCTGAACTTTCCCTACAAAATCACTAATAAGGACTTTTGTCAATGCAGATACACTTGCATTTTCCAGAAGTTTATGTAAATGAAATCACACAGTATATTTTTTTTTGGCAAGCTTTCTTTAACTCAGCATGTTTATTTTAATATTCATGTATGAATCAAGAATCCATTTTTGAGGAGCCAAGATGGCAGACGAGAAAAGCCGCCAGTCAGAAGGTCTCTGCAAAAGACAAATTTTAGAAGAAAGAGAAAACAATAAGCTAGCAGAGAAACATAGATCGGGTGAGGGTTGGAAGGAAGGGTGCCTGAAACTACAAGAGACTCCACGGGAAAACGTTGCGGAGGAGAACTGGAAGGAGAAAGGTCCCAAGAGGCTTGGAGACCAGCGACAAGGGTAGGTGGAGCGGTTAATTTCCCCCTCCCTTGCATCTCGGACTGCTGGTGGCTCCTGAGCGGCTGGAGAGACCTGCCAGCACCAGCCCAGAGACGGCTGCCGCCAGTGAGCAGTGGCCTCTTGCAGACTCAACGCCGGGATCCGAGCCCCCTCCGGGCACCTCCCCGGGCGCAGACCCAAGCCTATCAGCAGACGCCATAGTGCTCCATTCTCTCCTT
>NW_012148819.1:1051808-1053775 GCF_000956105.1 Propithecus coquereli | reverse complement strand
GATATATTTCTGCTGGTTATGAATTCTTTCAGCTTTTGTATGTCTGATTTTATCTTTGTTTTCATAGATATTATTGCTGGGTAAAAAATTTTAGGTTCATGATTTTTTTTTTTTCTTTTAGTACTTTAAAAACGTTGTTCCACTGTCTTCTTACTTGCAATGTTTTGATAAGAAATTTGGTCCTGTCTATATAATGTGTACTATTACACACATTTTTCAGGATGCTTTTATGATTTTTCTCTTTAATATTTGTTTTATACAATTTGATGATGATTCCTTTTTGGTACTTTTCTTCATGTTTTTTATGCTTGGAGTTCACCGATTTTTTGATCTATGTGTTTGTAGGTTTTATCAACATTGGAAAATTTTTAGCAATTATCGCTTCAAATATTTTCCTATCACCTTTCTTCTGTCTTCCAAGGACTCCAAATACATGTATATCAGGCCACACAAAAGTGCCCCACAGCTTACTGATGCTCTCTTAACGTATTTCATCTGCATTTTATTTTGGATAGTTTCTATCACAGTATCTTCTCTTTGTGGATATTTTCTTACTTCTTTGCATGACTCTTGATTTTTTATTATACCAGCCATGGTAAATTGTACCTAGGTGACTTCTGAATAATTTTGCATTTCTATAAAAAATTTTGATCCATTTTCTAAGACATAGTTAAGTTAGTTGGACACAGTTTGATTTTTCAGTGCCTTGTTTTTAAGATTTTTTTAAAGAGAGGATCAGAGCATTAATCCATGGCTAATTTATTCTCCACTACTGAGGGGCCCTTTTGGTTCCTTATCTAATGCTTCACAAATTACGGCATTTGTTACTTTGACTAGTGAGAACAGGCACTATTCTCAGTCCTGTATATAGTACAATAGTATTGTTCCTTTTAATCCTTTGAGTTATTCTTTACCCAACATTTAGTGGTCTCACATGCATGTCCTCATCTATTGCTAAACAATCAAGGGGCCTTTTAAAAATTTCTGGAATTCTCTCTGTGCACAGTTCTCTCTTCTCTGATACTCTGTTCTGTGAACTTTAGCCATCTTTGCTGAACTCTCAACATCATCACCTTAACTCGGGGAGTCCACCAGACTCTGCCTGGATTCCCTCTCCTTGCCAGGAAACTCTCTGAAGACATTAAGCTGAGGCAATTGTAGAGCTCACTTTATTTAGATCCTTTATATCAGGGATCATTTAATTGCCTGATGTTCAATGTCTTGAAAACCATTTTTTTAAATATATTGTTTCCATATTATAGGTTTTTTTCAGACAGGAGGGTAAACACAGTCCCTGTTACTCTATCTTGTCCATAAGCATACATCCCCACATCTTTACAGTTTATATTTTCCATGGGTGGCTTATTGGGTAGCTAGCATTCTGCCACTGTTTTAGATGTGCAACATTGGGTTTGCATTGGGCTGGGATAATTCACATATAATAGTTAATAAAATGAGCCTGCACTTTTATGAGATTAAATAAAAGAGGATATATAAAGTTCCTGATGCATGCTTCAAACTCAACAGCTATTATTTACCTTTCATCTTCTTTAGTGTATCCTTGAATAAAAAAGATACTGTTTTATAATAGAAAGAACCAGCCATAAACAGGACTTGAATACCTTAGTTTCTAGTTTAGTTATTGGTTTCCTACCTACTAGTATTGGCAAACCATTTAAACTACTGAAGTCTTGTTCTTCTAACCGATTCAATGAAGGCAGAAACTTTTTCCCTTTATGCCTCATAGGCAAGATTAAGATATTAACGGTGAAGATCCTTTTATAAATTGAAAAATGTTTAGATATATGTGCTGTATTCTCAATCTTTGCTTGGTAGCTTTACGATTTGTTTTGTTTTAAATTCTACTTTACCATGTGTTCTATTTTTCCCAAATGAGCTATTTGTGCATACCAGGTCTTTGAAGGAAGACTCTTAAAAAGAAATATTTTGACAAATTTTTAAAACTT
>NW_012148819.1:1047929-1050421 GCF_000956105.1 Propithecus coquereli | reverse complement strand
AAAAATTATTTTAAACTTTTCCTTTTATGTATACCATTATTTTTAGTAAAAGACTAAATAATTAAAAGGCAAAAATCTTTTACTTGTAAGTCATCATATTATTATAATCACTTGGTTTCATAAGAGGATTATATCTTATCATGGTGCCCTATCATATCCTTATGGCTTAATACTCTAATTTTCAAATCCAAATACCAAGGAAGACAGAACATCTTACAATGAGCTCCATTTTCCAGATTAATGCACCTGAGAAACATTTTTCCTTATTTAATATCCCTCACTCATTTCCTCTCCTGTTATAGGGATAGCACAGCTGTTTATCTGGCAATTATCTTTGAATCTATTAGTGAAAATGTCTAAATTAATCATAAAAAGACAAGTGCATCACAGAGTAACTGTGCTATGAATGCAGGACCTCGTTGTATTCTTTCTGTCATTTCCACTTTTTCCATATGGCTGCATTGGCTTCTTGATACTGTAAACTATAAATTTGTTTCAAGTAGAGAAAACTCATATAGATTTATTAGAATCTACTATTTAGTTCTATGAAGCATACCATTTGCCTCCAGCAATTCAAATGTTCTTAGTTATATCTACAGAATACTTTCGTGCAGTCAACAAAAAAATTAGATATCGGGGAATTGTGGGCAATGTGCTTATTCGACTTAAGTAACTCATCCAGAAGTTTGACAAATTCAATATCTGCATCAATGATAAGAAAATAGCTTTCAATGAATGTAATGAACATTTGCTTGTCATTTTTTTAATATATGTGTGGTGGGCAATCTAAAGATGGGGTAGGGGAAGATCCAATATATAATCTGTCAATTAGGGAAATGAAATAAAAGTGGCATGTGGAGCATCCTGGAAGATAGGTATACACCAGATTGTGTCACTAATCCATTCATTGAATTAAAGAATACTAGAATTTACAGGATGAAACTTATGCTTTGCAACTTGAAAAAATATTGATAAGACAGGCTTTTTAGGGGCTTTTTTTAATCTTCAGGGAGTTTAGACTCTACTAAGAGAAGTATAAGTGTTATCTTTGTGACAAGATCAAAGTGTGTGGGAGCACAAAATGAGAAACCCTTATCAATAACAGAACAAGCTTCATAGAGAGGTGACATTAAATCTTCTAGCGCAACTGATAAGGTCACACATGGACTAATATAAAGAAAAAGAAACAGAACACAAGAATAGTTCTCCCAAAAAGCCTAATGCCCTTCCCAGCAATCAGGGAAAGGGAATGCAATAAGCTCTTCAGACATAGGGATATATTCAGTCACATCTCACTGACAAAAATTGGTGGAAGATAGAGTAGCCTTCAGAGTTGAGAATTCTTCTGTAGTCTCAGGCCTTAGCTGGTGTGAACTGAGAAAGAGCCATCATCTGCCCTGTGTATTCAGGATCTCTGAGATTACAGAGAAAGTAGAAGTCCAACCACTCACATTTTTGCACACATTACTTTGATTAACTACCTTTGTTTCTCATATTCACTTTATAATGGGTTTGTTTCTATGCAGTTCTGGTTGATAAATGCAGCTGTGCCTGTATTGTTAGAGGTTAAGTGTAATATAGATTAACATAACAGAGGGCAAATGGTTTTACTCACACTCCAAGGGGTATTGCCTACCTGGAGCCCTATATTGAGCAGGACTCCGAGGACATGGGGCAAAACCAGTCAGCAATGAGGGGGAGAGGAGAGTAGCAGTACAAGGGTCCCACATTTACTGGCTCTAGAGACCAAACTGTGAGAGAAGAATTAACAGTCAGGTAGACTTGGATTCCATTCTGGACTTGGTCACTTAACAGTTGTGTTTAAACAAGTTTAAACAACTTGCTTAATCTCACTAAACCACAGTTTCCTTTCCTGTAAAACAGGATTCATCATTGTACCTACCTCATGTATACATACAGTAATAATTAAATGAGACAGCAAAGGGTGTTTACCACAGTGCCTAGCACATACAATCACACTCTATCAATATTAACTAGATTAAATGAGACTGTAAAGTGTTAGTATATTGTAGAACAAAATGATTAACAGCCTTAGTATTAAGTGAAGAAATTAAAAAATAAACAACATACTTCTCCAAGGAAACACTTTGAGGTATAAGTGTACTAGCTTGATAGTAATTCACTAATTCATTCATTCACTCACTCATTCATTCATTCATGCTATAACCTTTTATCAAATACCTACTATACATTCATTTCATTCCAAACACTGTAGGTGAAATAGAGTGACCAAATTTTTGCCCTTGTGGTTCTTCCCTTCTTATAGACTCTTAGTCCCCACAATTCAAACCAATTTACTTGCAGTCAATGACATTTCAGTGCAGAAAAGAATAAGTAGCCATTTTATATATTATTCTGATATTAGCCCTGATATTATGGGACTATTAATCCTGCTTTGCCAAAGATATTTTCAAAGCAGTAATAAATGTCTTCAACCTTTTGAAATTCACCTCTACTGTATTCAATTAATT
>NW_012148819.1:1046179-1047879 GCF_000956105.1 Propithecus coquereli | reverse complement strand
ATTGGCATTAAGTGCTCTAAATTTTCCTCTAAGTACTGCGTTAGCTACATCTCACAAATTTTTATATGTTGTAAATCCATTTTTATTTACTTGAAAATACTTTCTAATTTTACTTTAATTTTCCACTTTAACTTGTAGGTTACTTTTATGTGTATTTCATTTCCAATATTTGGAACTTTTTTGATATTCCCTTTTTGATTTCTATTTTAATTGTATTATAATTAGAGAAGATACTTTGTATGACTTGACTATGAAATATGAGACTAGTGTCATGGCTTACAATGCAGTTTATCTTAGTAAATTGTCCATGCACTCTTTACAGAAATGAGTATGTTCTGTTGTTGGGTAGATTCTTTTAAAAATGTCTATTGGATCAAATTGGTTGACAGTATTGTTGAAGTTCTTTTTACCCTTACTTATTTTGTTTTTTGTCTGCTTCATGTGTCATTTATGAGAGAGAGATCAATTCTTTAAGTATAAATGTGAATTTTTCTATTCTCCATGCAGTTCTGTCAGTGCTCGCTTTGTGTATTTAGAAGCACTATTTTTGATGCATAAATGCTTAGGAGTTTAATGTTCCTTTGATTTATTGACCCCTTATCATTATGAAATGGCCCTTTTGTTCCTGGTAATAATCTTTGTTCTTAAATCTAGTTTGTATAATATTATAGTCATTCTAGCTTTCTTATATTAATGTTAGCTTGGAATTTATTTTCCCTTCCTTTTATTTTTAGCCTCTTTGTATCTTTTATATGTATATATAATTTCACAGTATTATGGTGGTAATGTTTTTGGTTACAAGGATCGCTTTTGTAATGCTTGAGTCAGGGTTATAAGTGTGCCCATCACCCAGATAGTGTTCATTGTACCTGTTAGGTAGGTTTTTGCCGATCCTCTCCTCTCCCCTCTCCCCTGGTTGATTTCCATTGAGTTTTACTTCCCTCTATGCACGTGTGTGCTCATTGGTTAGTTCCAATTTAATACTGAGTATATGTGGTGTTGTTTTTCTATTCTTTAGATACTTCACTTGAATGTTTATCGCAGAGCAATTCACAATTGCAAAGATGTGGAATTAACCCAAATTCCCATCAATTCATGAGTGGGTTAACAAAAAATGTGATATCTGTATACCATGGAATACTACTCAGCCGTGAAGACAGATGACTTAATGCCTTTTGCAACAATATGGATGCACCCGGAGACCATTATCCTATATGTCTTTATATTTTATTTATTTTCTTTTTAAGCAGCCTATCATTGAGTATTGTTTTTTTATCCAATCTGACAATCTCTATTTTTTTAATTTTGGGGTCTTAGATTATTTACATTTAACGTGATTATTGATATGGTTAGAGTTAAATCTGTTAACTTGCTATTTGTTTTCTATTTGTATCATCTGTTCTTCCTTTTTTTCTCTCTCTCTTTCTGGTTTGTTTGGCTTTATTTGTTTTTATTTATGATTCATTTTCCCCTTGTGTTTATTATTAATATTAGCTATAGCTCTTTACTTCGTTATTTTTTTGGTTATTTTAGGATTTATACTACACATCTTTAACTTATTACAGTCTACTTTCAAGTGATAGGGTACTATTTCATGTACGATGTAAGCACCTTAAAATGATTTCCTTCCTTTTCTCCCCTCCTAGCCTTTGCATTAATTTTTTATACATTTTACATATACATATTTTATAAACTCCATA
>NW_012148819.1:1036302-1039124 GCF_000956105.1 Propithecus coquereli | reverse complement strand
ATTAAGACTACTAGATGAACCCTCACTTGTAAATCAATATCAATTAAAAATAATCACCCTCAGACAACTAAACTAAAGTCTGTATTGCTGAAATAAGGATTTGCCCTAGTGACAGATCATTGCTACAACGTCTCACGCTATTGGGTGATGTTTACCATATGTCCCATGATTGATAGTCGGATTTAATGAGTTCTTACAAGCAATTAAATAATCAAGAGTTCCTGCTGTTACATGGCATAGCTTGATAGAACAGTGACAAATGAGAGAATATCTACAACCTAATCAAAGGGACATATTTCCTTGGGAACAAAATAATATTATCCACCAGTGCAATCAAAGGACAAAAGAACACAGAAAGGACACCAACAGAATGAGATAAATTATGTCATCTTTTCATTATTCCGACTGCACAGTTTCCATTTATTGTGCCCTATTAAATCAGAAGGAAAATTAGGCTTGTTAAATATGTTTAACTTATGATATGTTATTGGATGGTTTATATATGTACATACTTAATTTTTCAAAAGGAGCCTATCGTTAAAAATCACTAGCAGTACAATGTATTACTCTTCAGCCCACCTAAGAAAAACATATCAAGAATAAAGACTAACATGCATGCCAAAAAGTGCAAGGCTGCCTTAGGTGGTTTTCCTCAGGTCTTCAACATTAAATGTTATTTCTACTGGCCCCCTTGGTGTTCAACCCGGGTACACGTAACACAATTTTGCTTTTGCCAGTTCATCTGTAGGTGTAAAGTTACAAGAAAATGACCCATTGCCTTTGAAGATTCTCTGCATATAGTATTATTTCTCCACAGTAATTTCCTATAAATTTCAAATAAAATGTCTCTAATGCATATAGTATTTCATGACACAATTGTATTTATTTCCCATATTGTTAAGAAAGTAGAGGGTTTTGTCCTATTAAATTCTTATGAACTATGAATTTTTATGTTCATTCATGATATCGCAGGTGGTCCATATTTTTTATGCATCCCATGCTGGCTTTCCTAAAATTTAAGTAAATATGTAAAATAATAAGAATAACAATAAATGTTTATTATAAACCCTATGCTGGTATGGTATATTTGCTTATTTTATCTATACAAATCTCATCACATGTACTGTATTACCATCCCTTTTTGGCAGGTTGAGACACAGATTTTAAGAGTAGTCATGTAAAGCCCTTATCTGGCAAGAGCCAGAATTGGAATTTGAATTCTTACACTTTCAGTATAGCTCCACAGTAAAGACAAGCATTCTGGAATTAGACATGCCTGATGTTAAATCTGGCTCTGTCACTTGCTAGCTGTTTGGCTTTGGGCAATTTATTTATACTCTCTGAGCCTCAGTTTCTTCAGCCAAAAGGAAGATAATATGCAATAACTCATCTAACACATGTAGCAAATTACTATTCAGTAACTAATATTATCATGTATTACATTATTCATTCATGTATTAGCTAGTTATTGTGGGCCAGGATATATGTACAAGACTGTTCCAGCACTCAAAGAATTAATAATTTAAGTGAGGATAATATATAAGTAAATAGTAGATTAGAATACAGACTATTTGTCTTATATATTATTTGATTAGAGTAGGTAAACAAAACAACTCAAAAGTTACATGAAGAATGACATATCTGGGTTGAGGGTAGAACTGGTAAGTTGGACCTGTTAGAAAAGGTGGATCTTGAAGACTAAACAAACGTGAGTCTAGAAAGAGTGAAGTTAATGCTAGTTCATGAAAAAGGAAACACAAAGACCTTAAGCTGAGTCAGAGTATGGTAGATTCAGGGAACTGAACGTCATTTAGTTTGGAGCTTAGAGCAACTCTCTGGAAGTAGTCAATGTTGAAGATGAAGAAATAAGCAAAAAGCAAATCATATAAATACATGTCAAAAGGTTTTATCTTCTTCCTTAAGAATGTGGGGGACAATAGAAGAATGTTAGGCGCTGGAATAAGAAGGAAGCTTAAAGAGGAGTCATTGAATTAGAAGTCTCTGACAGCAATCCCAGCTAGGTATGATGGTGACCCAAATAAGTATGGTGATAACAAGGATGAAAAGAACTAAATAGATTCAAGAAACTTCTTAAAAAAGTACCATCATCTCCATTATATGAAGCTTGGATGGGGATAGTGAAGACTGATACAATTTTCTCTGATGTTTAAAATGCCTTAGACAAGGTTCTACACTAAAGATTATTGATCATATTGAGTCAATATGGGATAGAGGGCAATGTTTGGTTATAGGTAGGAAACAAACATAAAACCTATCAACTCTCCACTAGGCACATGTGGATTTTTTAGTTTGCTAAAAACTATATCTATATCTAAGTGTGCACTCTGCACTACTGATTCCAGTTTTAATTGATGGATCCCCAAGGAATTAAAATAGGTATCAATATTTGCTAAATCAAAAGTTTTCAAATCTGTCAAACAGGAGAATAGCCTTTACCTTGTTTTTTTGTTGTGGTGGTGGTTATTGTTCCTTAAAATGAAAATTTACCCAGAATCCCTCAGTGTAAAAATTAAATAAATAAAAACAAGATTGTTTTGGTCTCTGTCTTTGACTACCAACAAGATCTCTTCTCATTGAGGACTTTTAAGGTTTGCATGATGACTGGATGCTACGCAGCCACTAAGTTTAATTCTAGGCAGCCTGTGAACTAGAGTTTGAGTAGCCTTTCTTTGAACAGTTTTAGCAAATTTCTTTGAACAAATTTAGAAAATATTAAAACTTCACTGTTATCAATATAAAACTGTCATAGATATCATCTTTATATAATTCAAATAACCTGTTAAAAATAAACATTCTAAACA
>NW_012148819.1:1035636-1036252 GCF_000956105.1 Propithecus coquereli | reverse complement strand
TAACTATAGCCAGACTAAATTGCTGCGTAAACACCAGAAGCAAAGCTGCAGGTACAGCACTCCTTAAGACCGTCTGTCAGAAATGTTAAATGTCATAGTGCATAATTTATCAATGCTAATAGCCCTCAGCACAGATCTGAAGGAATTAACCTATACAGCCAAACTATTTATCACATCACGATATATAAAATGTACTTTTAATTAATAAATGGACAATCTATTGCCTTCATGGATACAGCTGATCAATCCTTTTTTATCTTCTGTCTACAGTTTGGGTCCTTTTAATGGGTTTTAATGGGTTTTTCTGTATACTTGCACAGCTAAGTTTATGCACTTACTTCCTGGAACAGTTTCTGTACTTTGTGGCATAATCTTACAGCCTCTTTGGTATTTTTCCACAGCAATATCTGTATGAAAATAATCATGCTCCTTGGTATTTTAAAATGGCATTCATTACTCTTGAGCTGACCTCACTGGCACTAACCTATCTGAAAGTCATAAAATTAGTATAATGCAGTTCCCATCAATATACTAAGTCTATAAAGACCCGAATTAATTGTTTACATGAGCAAAGATTTTTAAAAGTACAATGGTTCACTACACTCATCAAAAATGA
>NW_012148819.1:1023137-1025851 GCF_000956105.1 Propithecus coquereli | reverse complement strand
TAGGCAGCCTGTGAACTAGAGTTTGAGTAGCCTTTCTTTGAACAGTTTTAGCAAATTTCTTTGAACAAATTTAGAAAATATTAAAACTTCACTGTCATAGATATCATCTTTATATAATTCAAATAACCTGTTAAAAATAAACATTCTAAACATCATTTAGATTGTGCTGGATCAGTTACTATTAAATACTGTGCTGTGGTTGATTATAATATGTAGTGCTCTATAACTGATTTTCTAATTTTATGATATTTTTTCATATAAGTTATTGAAATATTTCACTCTATCGAACCTTTTGGATTTCAAGAAATAATAGAGTACAGTGGTTTGTTCTAGAAAGTTGGCTGCATCTTAAATGACTCAGAAGCTATCTTAACATTCCGGAGCATAAAAATACTGTCAAGAGACAAGATATATAATTCTTATATAGCTAAAATAAGACATAATGGATCTAAACACAAATCTAAGAGTTCTCAATTATGTAATTCAAAGGAATAAATTAATCTAAATGATGAAATACCTGAAGATACAGGTATAGAAGTGTTTTAATAGTGAGAGGAAAAGATTAAATTGTATAATCTTCCAAAGACATTTTCCATGTACATTTAGAGAAAAGTGGTTCATGCATAATAAGAGCAGTACAAAGAGATCAACAGCTGGCACTAAAATATGATTGTCTTTATCCAAGATAAATGAAAGGTAAAAATACCAAAGTTCAGTAGCATTAAAATCTTTGAATCTCTCAGAATCAATAAGTTCACGAAAATTACATGCCTCATTAACTTCTACAGAGATTGCAAAGCTAGCTATAATGTAAAAACAGGCAGACAGTCTGTCTCAATATTATTACAGGAAGGGTTGGTTAAATTAATAGCTTCTCATTGATTAAAAAATCTTGAATTTTACATGTTCTTAAGTTGGTTCCCACCATTACCTTTCAATAACGGAATGAGTCTTTAGAGAAATGTGGTTATATTGAACTACTCAAATACAAAGGTAGACAAAAGATGTTTACAATATCCTATCATTGTTTCCTGTCATAAACTGCTATCCGCCTGAAAAGATTTTTGCTTCCATATATTCTTAGTGATTTTTTCATGCTTAAAATCTACTGCTAAAAATGTAATTAGTCTATAAATGATAACTAAGCATAAAATATTATTACTGCATCATAATTTTCCTAGGCAAGACATCATTTTGTCCAGGTAATATAGTATCTGACATTGCATGTGATAATGCCACTGGGACTTTGTCCATTTGTAATCACTGTACATTAGGAAACGCTTTCTTACCAGACTACCAGTCAACTGCATTTTGCATATATTCATTTAGCTCATTTCCACTTTTGCTCATTTAACAAAACATGGTAATTAGATGGCTTATCTAGAAAGATTTTGTTATGAATGTGGACTCTTATTCAACTTACATGCTCACTTCTATTCAGTTAAAGCCTAAACGTTTTTAATACATATAATCCTTTATTAATTCAGTCTGCTTCTTCCATTGAAGGTTATCAGTAGATAATTTACTTTGGTTATTGTTAAGGGAACTGAAACACATATATTTATTATGTACATCTAAGTTTATTTGAATTTCAGAAGCTTTCATCAATCAAAATTTACTTGATAATATTGTTATTGATAGCATTGGTTTCATTATTTAGTCTCTTTCACTGATCCTTTCAGTTAAATATGTCACCATGTCCAAATCCATTTATTGGCTCTGACGCAGCATTACATTGCAGCATTACGTTGCACTTTTATTTGGTCATACTGTATATTTCTTAAATTCCTTTTTATATATTAAAAATTAATATATTATATAATTAATACTATTATGTTAATATATAACATGTAATGTAACATTATGTATGTGTTCTATAATTATATATATTTCATATATGCATGTACACATATATTTAAACCCTTAATAAGGGTAGTTGAAAATACAATCTCTTAAGGTGAGATATATTTTAGCACAATCTATTCCTTAGTTAGTTAATAATGAAATTCAGTTCTGAAAGATATATAATATGAAATATATATGCACAAAGCTATGAAATGGTAAACTATATTATATTCCATTATAATTAGAGTCATTTAAATACAGCAAAGTCAGTAAAGATTTAGATACTTTGAGATTGTTTTTCTTACATGTAATTAAGCTATACATTTTCAAATGTACTTTAAAAACTATAATTTTAAAAATTTTAGAATTTTAGAAACTGTAATTGGATTTCCCAAAAATCATCCCCACAATGTCAGCACATTTATCCATAACCAGACACTAAGATATTAAGTTTTTACTTATCTTGAATTTGGAAAAAATCAATGTATCACCCCTTTTTTTCAGCTAAAGAGAAAAAATGCTTTGTATGAAAAGATGAGCTATAATCTATGACACCAGTCCTTTACTGAGATTGCTTTTCATCTAATGTGGTATTCTTGAGTTTTATGTTTTGAATTGAATAACATCCACTCAAATTTATATCATATTTGAGGATTGCATAACAATATTCATTATCGCAACACAATAATATTTGGGCTTAATGACAATTATCACAGCTAACTAGAGATTAAAGCATATGTCAAATCCTTAATAACAACTAAAGGCCATCAAGTTTATGATGACCATGCGTTTTCAAATTATAAATAGTTCTATGCATTCTTGATATTGTCATTATGGCAAATAAAAATAAAAACCTGACAAGTTCACAG
>NW_012148819.1:1016236-1022727 GCF_000956105.1 Propithecus coquereli | reverse complement strand
AATACTGAATGTAGATTATATAAGAAAGCTTTACTAACTAGAATAAAATAGGCAAATTAATTAGCAAAAAATGAGATAATAGTTATATAATTACCATCATTTGGAGAAAATTTCTATTTCATTCTGGTGAATCATACTTTTTTGTGCTCTAGTGTTCAAGACAATTTGTATATGTATCTTGCTACACACGAAGTAATTTCTTTAATTTGTATTGAAAATGAAATAAGAAAACAATGAATGAGAACAATGCTTGTCAAAGATTCTTCTACATGCCTGTCACAGATTGTGTTATGTGTGTGATTACTGAAGCATCATAAATATTACTTTGGTGTATTATTTGTGTTTGAATAATAATTAAATAACTGTCAAACATTCAGTATTCACTATGTGTCAGACACTCACTAAGCACTTCTGTGTTATCAGTGTTAACCTCAACAAAAATCACATGACATTATGATGCCCAGTGTACATATGGAGGAATTGAGACCTAGAGATTAAACAACTTTCCTGCACGTTGCACAGCTAGTAAGTATAGGAACTGGAATTTGAACATATTCTCACTCCAAATAAGTTCTCTTAACCACTATACTGTGGAAAATCTTTTATACAGCAAAAGAAACAATTAACAGTGTGAAGAGACAACCCATGGATTGGGAGAAAATATTGCAAGACATACATCTGATGAGGGGTTAATATCAAAAATATATATATATCAGGAATTCAAACAACTTGACAGCAAGAACACAAATAACTCAATTAAATGATGAAGGGACCTGAATAGACATTTCTCAAATGAAGACATACAAACGGCCAGCAGGTATATAAAAACAATGTTCAGTATTGCTAATCACTAGGGAAATGCAAATTAAAATCACAGTGAGATATCAGCTCATACCTGTCAGACTGGCTATTGTCCAACAAAAGGAAAGGTAAGTGTTGGCAAGGATGTAGAGAAAAGGGAACTTTTGTACACTGTTGGTGGGAATATAAATTAGCACAGCTATTATGGAAAAAGATATGAAGGTTCCCCAAAAACCTAAGAATAGAATTACTATCTGATCCAGAAATCCCACTTCTGTGTATTTACCTAAAAGACTTTAAATTAGTTTGTTGAAGAGCTGCCTATACTCCCATGTTCATTGCAGCACTATTTACAATAGCCAAGTTATGGATCAACCTAAGTGTCCATCCAGATGAATGGATAAAGAAAATGTGGTATATATACACAATGGAATTCTATGCAGCCTTAAAAAAGAAGGAAATATTGTCATTTGAGACAACATGGATGGAGTTAGACAGTAATATTTTAGGCAAAATAAATCACGCACAGAAAGATAAATACTGCATGTTCTCACTTATACGTGGAATCTAAAACAATCGAAGGCACAAGCAAAGTGTAGAATGGTGGCTACAGAGGCTGGGGGTTTGGGAGAATGCAAAGATGATGGTTAAAGAGTACTAAATTTCAATTAGACAGGAGAAATAAGGAGATTTTGATAAGAGAAAAGTTACAAAAATGTATTCTAACGTGAGTACTTGGGAGCCCTAAAAATAAAGATTCACCTCCTCATGAGATACAGAGATTAATATATATTTTTCTGGTGAAATGGGTTATGAAGAGAGAAAAGAGGAATTCTGTTCAGGGGCAATAAAGGATTACTAGGAAGAACTAATGGATAGAGAACAAAGATTAACCGGTAAATGGTTCTGTTTGGAATTTAAATGAGTCTGAGAAATGGGACATTATCTTCTTAAAGAGTCAGTTCAGATGTGGTCACATTCCTGGTCTTACAGAGAAGAGAAGTAAAGAACAATTAATTGTTCTCCTAGGTGGATCTGGATCTTAGGCAGATAAAAAATGTTTAATGATTTTGAGAAAGCAGATGGTGGAGAGGGAAAGGTCAGCAAGACCTTGAGGCTTTTTTATTTTTAACATATCATCCAATGTCTTCTTTAGTCAGTCTCTTAGTTCTGTGAATAAATCAGTTCAGTTAAACAGCTGTTTTCCACTGTGGAGGAGATTTCAAACAGAAGAAAAACAAAGGTTAATATGTGGAACAGTGCTGAAACTAGTTTTCACAGAGTCTATAAAGCATCCATCTGAAGTGTCTAGATGTTAAACTCAAAGAGGCATCTTCAGTGAAAGCAGAAGTAGCCAGTAGAAATGTGATAGATTCTGGTATCACCAAAACCCAAACAGGTAATATTACCGAAAGTACAGAATTTGTCCCCAAGGCCACATCAGAAGAACAAAGACAATAAATGGTTTGAGAAGGAAAGAGAACTTTATTAATTTGCCAGCAAATGAAGAAGCTGGCTTATTTCTGTCTCAAAGTACCAGCGTCCTGCTTCTGAGCAGCAGTACAAAGATTTTAAAAATTCTGACCAATCCCATCTTTGGCTAAAACAATCTCATGACCTCTGCTTAGATTCATCCCTTCTTCAGTTAAAATAATCTCATAACCTCCACCCAGACTATTCCCTGGAGCCACCTCTTGTGGCTCAAAGAACAAAAGACATTCCCCTGCCCCTCCTAACCACTGGCCTGAGTCAGGAATGCAGGTCCTAATTCTCCAAAAGGAGTGGAGGATGTTTTAAAGAGACATAAAGCATTTTTACCATTTTTCCAATCCATTTCATCTGTTACATATCTGCCCTCGTCAATATTACCCTTCCATATCCATGGGAGGAGGGGCGACTACTCTGTTACAATAACAGGATACAAAACAGAACAGAGTCTTTATATGCGAGAGGAACCCATCCATGACCCTTTATAGTTCACAAGGAAAACTGAAGCCCCCTCCCCCCCAAAAAAAAGGGGTAGGTGGTGCCTTTTCCTGAGTTCCTTAAGCGTCTGAGCCATTAGAATTTCCCTCCAGGTTTTGTCATGTGATACTAAAGATAGCGAAAAGGAAAGAGGAGTAGAGAGGAGTAAAAGTGAATGGGAGCAGATTTTAGCTGTAACAAACCCCGAGCCATACTTTTTAGGATCTCAGCTTCTCAGCTGACCATTTACATACAAAAGTCACAAAGCCTGGTGTGCCTCCCACAGGTGGAAGAGAACAGAAAACTAAAGGTTGTCTATGGAAAGGAAAGGATCAAATAAATGGCAAAAGTCACACAAATATCAAACCCAAACAGACTCATTCTCTAATCAGGAATCAAACCCAAGCTGCTAGGGTGAAAGCACAGGCCACAAAGTGAACTGACTCTTATCATCGCTCCTGCTGGGGCAGCTATTCCCACAGAGGCAGTGTACAATGGGTTTTCCCTTTGCTTTTAGGTCAGATTTTGCTCTTTATTTGTCAAGAGAATTTTTAAGGCTAGCCATGACATAATTATGTGTCCTTCCTTTAATCCAATTCTTCTATTAGTACAAACAAGGCAATCGTTCAGAATAAGAGATCTCTAAAACTCGTTTTCAAAAACGTAGAAGTATTTCTAATTTAAAGGATCTATCTTTGGCCCTTAATAATTAGAATTCTCCATGATGTACTTATTCCAAAAGCAACTCAATCCAGTAAGCCCAGTAAGCTTCATAGAAAGCCCAGATGTTAATTTTCCAGGTTTAGAGCCAAGAGGTGTTCCTAGAGAGAGTGTAGAGGAAGCAGTTCCATAAACCCCCAAATTCACTCTCAGAAATAGACTTAAGATAGTAAAGATGACAAAGAGATGAGACCTTATAAAACAAAAACTCCCCCAAGAGCTTGACACGTTCGGTACAAAGAGTGTGCTGCTTAGAATCTCACGTGTCTGGGATTCCTAATCTCTTCAGACTGGCCGCCTGGCCTGATTCTGAAAAAACACGCCCCCCAAATGGCAGAGACCAAGAATGAAAACTGCCACTGGGTCACAAGGCAAGCTCTCAGGGACATCAAACAAGATAAGAGGGTAACTTCATCTGGTTTTTATTTCGGGGACCTGCAGCAAAGTTTGCCTTAATAGATGACAGTCCAGTCAGAACCCTATAACTGACTAGCCTGCTGGGCAGGCTTGAACAATGGGCTTACATGGGTCTAGGCCCGTGTTCCACCCTATGGTACCCCTTTGTATGACAGAACAACACAGAGACACAATGACAAAGGAAAGCAACAAAAAGAGTATTTCTGAGAGGAAAGTAATCAAACAATACGAATATTCATACCACAAAGTATGGAAAAATACACCAGAGTTGCTTTACCAAGACTAGTCACAGCAAATGATTTTCTCTCACTAATCTTAAATTTGGAAAGGAAAAAGGGGAGAAGGATTTTTACCATCTGCTTGACTGGAGACCACAGAGAGAGAGAAGGGGGGAGGCTGAACTGCTAAGAAGCTTTTTGTCGCGGTCATCAGGACCTGGATTCCCTTCACTGAAGCCTCCAGGAGAGCAGAGTGGCTTCGATGATGATCTTGTTCCCTGCACCACACTGTGGAGGTCAAGGGAAAACTTTTCCCTTGACCCTGGAAGGTTTGCTGAAGAATCAACTCACGATAAAGCAGATTAATAAAAGAAAAGCTACAAAAATTTATTTTAATGTGTATGCATAGAAACCCTCAGAATGAAGATTCCTAGACAGGAGAAATAAGTTTTTATTGAGATCTATTGCACAGCGTGATGAATATTGTGACTATTACTGTAATGTACCTGCCAAAATTACTAGGAGAGCAAATTTCAAATGTTTCCACCACACACAAAAAAAATGAGGTTAATTAGCTTGATTTAATTATTCTACATTGTATTCATAAACATATCATCACTTTGTACCTCATATATACAATTATAAACCATTAATTTATAATAACAAAATTTTAAAGAAAAATAAAAGGATGATATGAGGTCTAATGGTGGCCTCCTAATGTCCTACAAACTTTTGTTTAATAGAATTTTATATTCTGGCAGCTTAATGACACAAAATTATTCCATAGCTTTTTACTCTTCACTTACTAGTAAGAGCTAACTATTGTTAACATGTTAAAATAAGTTAATAGTATGGGTAACTAGTACTAAATATTCATGATTGGACTTTATTGCTCCACTGGAGTTAACTGAGATGTCTATTTCTACCTGAATTAGGCTGTCACATAACTGGGGTTGCCAAATCTATATATTCAAAAAAAGATGCTCCTATAGTTTTAACTAGCCTCCCTACACAATGCTGCAATGTTTTGTGTGTAGACGAAATCACTGACATTTTCAAGAAGAATGCATGCACTATTTTTTCTGTTCTATCAATTATGTTTTGGATTGTCATTTCCAATTCTTCTTTATTTCTTTTAAAACATATTTATTGAGGTCTGATTTTTTAAAATGAACTGCATATATTTAAAGTGTATGCTTTTATATGTTTTGACATATACATAAACCCATGTAATTGTCAACACAATCAAGTCAATGAACATCACTATCAAAACAAGTTTCCTCATACCCATTGGTAATTTCTCTCTACTGTTCCCAAACTCCTACTCCCATTGGTACACAGGAAATGACTGACATGTTTCTGTCACTATGGATTAGTTTACATTTTCTAAAATCGCATATTTATGGGCTCAAAGTCTATATACTTTTTTGTCTTTCTTTCATGATTTTTGTTTCATGTATCAATAGTTTCATTTTTATTGCTGCATTGTATTCCATATTCTCCTGTTGGTGGACATTAGGGTAAAAACCATTCAGTTTATTACTATTACCAATAAAACATCTATGAATATTCTTGTAAAAGTCTCTGTACCTAGGGATAAATGCTTTCATTCATCTAGGTAAACATGTAGGAGTGAAATACCTGGGTCATATGGTAGATTTATGTTTCATTCTTTAAGACACTGTCAAAAAGTTTTACAAACTGCTTGTACTATTTTACATTCCTATCAGCAGTGTTAGAGATTTCTAGTTGCTTAGTATTCTCACCAACATTTGGTGTGGTCACTCCTTTTATTTTAGACATACTAACAGTTGTGTACAGGTATCTCATTGTCGTTTTAATCTGTATACTCCTAATGACTAATTTTGTTAAGCATCTTTTCTTGTGCTTGTGTGCTATCTATGTATCTTTTCTGGTGAGATGTCTGTTTAAATATTTTGCCCATTTCATTATGAAGTTATTTATTTTCTTATGAAGTTTTGACAACCTTCATATATTTTGAATAAAGTCCTTTATCAGATATGTAATTTGCAGTTATCTTCTCCAGTCTGTGACTTGTCTTTTGGTTCCACTAACTGTTTCTAATGAAAAGAAAAACTTTTTTTTTTATTTAGTATATTATGGGGGTACAGATGTTCAGGTTATATATGTTTCCCTTGCTCCCTCTTCCCCCCCAAGTCCGAGCTTCAAGTGTGTCCATCCCCTGGATGGTGCACATTGCACTCTTTGTGCATGCATATACCCGTCCTCTCCTCCCTCTTCCCCCTCCCCCCTTCCCGACATCCAATAAATGTTATTCTTATATGTGCACTTACGTGTTGATCAATTAATACCAATTTGATGGTGAATACATGTGGTGCTTGTTTTTCC
>NW_012148819.1:997705-1014426 GCF_000956105.1 Propithecus coquereli | reverse complement strand
TTTTATGATAAGAACGCTTAACAAAATAGGCATAGATGGGGCTTACCTAAAAATGATACAAGCCAAATATGACAAACCCACAGCCAACATCATACTGAATGGGGAAAAGAAAAGCTTTTAAAAGGCAATATATGTAACCTAAACATTTGTACCTCCGTAATATGCTGAAATAAAAAAAAATTAATAAAAAAATTTTTTGCTGTCCAATTCATCAAAATACAGCACATATGTGTGCATTTATTTCTCAGCACTGTATTCCAGCTATTGATCAACTTGTTTATCTCTATGCTAGTACTATAATGTCTTGAATATTGTAACTTTGAAATAAGTTTTTAAATTAGATATTTTTTAAGTTCTCAAAATCTTTTTTTTCAAGATTGTTTTTGCTATTTTAGGTCCTTTACATTTTCTTATTAATTTTAGAAACAGCTTATCAATATCTTCCTAAAAAAACCTCCTAGGATTTTGACTGAAAATTAGTTGAACCTATATATCGATTTGGGGAGAATTGACATAGAGTCAATATCAATGTTTCTATACATAAACATAGTATACCTCTCCTATTATTTAGGTCTTCTTTATATTCCAAGCAGTATTTTTAGTTTTCAGTGTACAGTTTCCATCTTTAGTCATATTATCCCAAAGTATTTTATGTTTTCTCGGCATAGGTTTTCAATTTTAATTATTTATTCTTATAAACAAGTATTTATTCAAGTAGCTTTTGAATAGATTCAATTAGATTGTCTACATAGATGATCATGTTGTTGTTAAAATAAGACAGTTTTTTTCCTCTCCTATTTCCTCTCCAATCCAGAAACTGTTTTTTTAAGAGATGAAGTCTCACTTCGTTACCGAGGCTGGAGTGCAGTGGTGTGATCATAGCTCACTGTAGCCTTGAACTTCTGAGTTCAAGGGATCCTCCCACTTCAGCCTCCTGAGAAGCTGGGATTATAGGTGTGATCCACCATGCCTGGCTCAATCCAGGAAATTTAATTTTTTACTTGCCTTATTGCAAGACCCAAGAAACATAAATTGACAGCAAAAGAATATTAAGGCAGAGATAATAGTGACCTGGGTTCATGATATCTGTTTTCTAGTCACATGTCAGACACCAACTAGTTACATCATTTAATCATGTCCCTTCTTCCCTCTAGGGTTGACATACCTTAAGAAGAATTTGGGTTTCTTACAAACTGAAACTTTAATAAGTCTACGCATCTATTAGTGTGGTCTTTCAGAGATCAATTTTCTGGTTGGAAGAAAACAATTCATATGAAATTTCCTACAGTTTTGTATGAAATTCCCAGTGCCCTTTAAATCACACCAGTATTGTGACTAGTCTGTTTTCCAGAAAGACTGAACACAAATTTAAGAGTTGTCAATAAGGATGGAACCCACAGGATTACAGCGGGAAGCACAAAATACAGAGGGCAAAACTTTATCTCTGATTTCTCTCAGGGATCAAAGCCTACTCAGTATTAATTGAAGACTTAGAATTTCAAAAGGAAAAAAGAAGTCATTTTCACTAATGTATGAATTAGAGAGAATAACAATAATAGCTATCATTCTCTAAGCATTTATTTTGAAGTATTGTACTGTTTTACATGAATTTTCTCATGTAAT
This sequence comes from Propithecus coquereli, assembly GCF_000956105.1. Classification (NCBI taxonomy): domain Eukaryota; kingdom Metazoa; phylum Chordata; class Mammalia; order Primates; family Indriidae; genus Propithecus; species Propithecus coquereli. The sequence goes on along the minus strand of NW_012148819.1, from coordinate 1,012,803 downwards.
TCTGAAAGAACTCAATGGGGTATCTCAAATAACTTGTCCATTTTTGGATGAGGAAACTGCAGCTTAGAGAAGTTAAACAGCTTGCCAAAACATGCATCTGGCAAAGGATAAAATGATAGCAAAACTCAGGTCAGCTGATTTTAGAATCTGTGCTCTTAACAAAAGCTTATTTTCTTCCTAAGAAAATGTTCTCCACAGAATTTTGGCGTTGTCACAGTGAATACCAAAATAGCTATGCAATAAAAAGAGGATATCATCTCAGGCTTTTTAGGCAAACAGATCACCAGACTACTTGGAATCAAGCCAAAATGCTGCTCCAGAACTGATGTATGTATTAGGGTATCCAGAAGCCTCACCTTGGTCCTCCTTTTCTCCACTGATTCCACTTGTTCCACAACTCCTATGGCATGGAACAAAGCCAGTCATTGTACCCCTGGAAACATTGACTTAAATGCAAGAGCCTCCAGTACACATAACACATGGAATTAAATATACTTTAAAAAAAATAAATGGTAGGAGGACTACTTTCCAAAGAGCAGATCATGACATATAATGAGGAGCAAAGAGTAAACACAGAGAGGGCTGTACTTCACAGTGTTGGGGAAGGGGAGGTAGAATGAGAAAAGGGAGGACAGGTGCACCCAAGATAAACTAAATGTGCTTTGCAATTGAGCTCTGGGCCAATTCAGTAAAGAACAAATCCACTATGAGAATCACATACAAAGACAAAGTCAGTTAGAACTGCATGTGTGTTTTTGGAACCATTATTAAAAAGATCTTGAGGATAGATGTGTTGGACCTTTATTCAGATAAGAGTAACAAAAGAACAGTGTGTGAGCTTTAGATATGCAGCCACTTGTGATTTATTTCAAAAGAGTTTTCCAGAGAATATTGTGATATTCTCTGTCTGGCTTTGCAGTTATACCAGTCAGCAGGCCAAGGATAAAGACCACTTAAATATTATTTAGAAATGAAATCACTACTAAAAAAGAATATAGTCATATGTTAAAGAGACACCAAACCATTTTGAGTCAACTAAATTAGCTCTAGGGGCAAGAATAAATGAATATAAATGTGAGATGATATTCTGGTAGATACAATATTTTCACAGAATCTTCTGTCTGAGAGTATGGAAAGGCCACGAGGAGATAGTGAGCTGTCAAATCCCTGTCATAGACATACAATCTAAGTAATATTTAAGTTGCCTGATATTTGAATACATCAAGTGAAAGATAGCATCTTAGGGTCCAATAAAAGCATATGAGCATAACTGTTCAACATTAAGGAGAACAGACATAAAAAGAAAAACAATCAAAGCAGCAAGCCTAATCAAAATATAATTTTCAACCTTGCATAGATAAAGATTGAGAGTTCAGAAATATAAATGAGTTTGCCCATTCAAGTTAAAAAAATAAATTAGAGAGGCAGAAAGGGATGGAAGAGAGAAAAAATATATAGAAATCTATAAGTTTGGTATATGAAAAGTGGCAGGTACAAAGAAGGAAATAAAAACAGAAATTATCCCTAAAATTTTCCTTATAAGAAAAGCAATACAGGCCAGGAGTGGTGGCTCACGCCTGTAATCCTAGCACTCTGGGAGGCCAAGGCGGGTGGATCGCTCAAAGTCAGGAGTTCAAGACCAGCCTGAGCAAGAGTGAGACACCGTCTCTACTAAAAATAGAAAGAAATTATCTGGATAACTAAAAATATATATATAGAAAAAATTAGCCGAGCATAGTGGCACATGCCTGTAGTCCCAGCTACTTGGGAGGCTGAGGCAGGAGGATCGCCTGACCCCAAGAGTTTGAGGTTGCTGTGAGCTAGGCTGACGCCAAGGCACTCTAGCCAGGGCAATAGAGCCAGACTCTGTCTCAAAAAAAAAAAAAAAAGAAAAGCAATACAGTTTCAAGGAGGTGCTAGTAAATGTACTCTAAGATTAATTTCCAATTCTTGAAGTCATATGTTTAAAGTTTGAGAAACCTTCCTGTATTAGTTGGTGTTCTCTCAAGGAGATAGAACCAATAGGAGAGACAGACAAAGAGATGAGAGAAGATTTATTAGGAGCATTGGCTCACATGATTACAGAGCCTGAAAAATCTCATGACAGATCATCTGCAAGCTGGAGAACCAGGGAAGCCCATAATGTGGCTCAAACCAAGTCCAAAGACTTCAAACCCAAGCGGAGCTGATTAACTCTCAGTCTTAGACTGAAGGCTTGAGAAACTGGGAGGGTCACTGGTGAAAGTCCTGGAATCCAAAAGCCAAACAACCTGGAGTTCTGAAGTTCTGAAGTTCTGATGTCCAAGGGCAGGTGAAGAAGGATGTCTCAGCTACAGTAATGACAGACACACAGAAAGAGAGAGAGAGAGATTGATTGTTTTTCCTCTGCTATTTTGTTCTATCTAGGCTCTCAGCTGATCGTATGGTATCATCTAGCTGGCTCTGTAACTGCCTCTTCAAAATGCCATTCCATTGTTCTGTCAACCCACATGCTTCAGAATGGTGGGGACCATGGGAAGACCAGTAAATTCCACGAACACAAATCCAATGCTTCACTTCTTTGGCTATGAAGTAAGTTCTTTTGTCATAAGCAATATTGTATGAAATACCATGAGGGTGCATAAAGTATTCTGTAGCTTCACAAATGGTAGTTTAGATAGAAGCATCACATACAGAAAAGTCAAATTTATATCCAGAGAAAGTATCTATTCCAGTAAGGGAAAATCACCACCCTTCTATGATGGAAGTTTTTGCCCAACGTAATCAACTTGTCACCAAGAGGTTTCTGCATTCCCCAGCATTCCTTCCCCAAGACCCCAAACCTGTAGAGCCACAATCCTGGGAGAGTCACAGGCATGAGACTCCAGTCTGTGAGGGCTGCTGCATGGATTGAGCCCAGCAAAATCATGGATGTGGGGTCACCTGAGGTCTTGGGAGCCCAACACTTGCCCCAGTGTGTCCGGAAGGCAGGACATGGAGTCAGAGATTATTCTCAAGTTTCAAGCTTTAATGTTTGCCTTGTCAGGCTTTGGAATTACTTGAAACCTTTTATCCTCTCCTTTCTTTTTGTTCCCTTTTGGAATGGGAATGTCTATCTTGTGCCTGTACCATTGTATTTTGGAAGCATACACACTGATTTCACAGATTCACTAGCTGGAGGGAAATTTGCCTCAGGATGAATCATACCTTGGAGTCTCACTCATATCTGATTTAGATAATATTTAGATGAGATTTTGAACTTTAGATTTTTAAGTTGATGCTGGAATGAGTTAAGACTTTGGGGGCTATTAAGATAAAATGAATGTATTTTGTATATGAGAAGGAATACATTTTGTGGGACCAGGGGCTAAATTCTATGGTTTCAAAATTTGCATCCCCTGTAAAACTCATGGCCTGGAAGTGAAGTCCTATTTTGACTTTTTAAAAATTGCTTCCCCCAAACAATATAACAATTAGTCTGCCTTTTTATCTACTTCTATACCTACCATTATTTAAGCATTCTAATTTTTCTGGAGATTTTCATAGATGTTTCACAATGGGGACTTTAACCAAATGCATTTGGGAACACCTGGATTAAACCCGACTAAAAGTTTCTTTAACAATTAATTACTTTTTTATGTAACACTCCAAGGTGAGGTTGCAGAATGTATTATATTCACATCTGTGTAGTCAGGCAACATTATCTATTTATTGGAACATGTCACATATTAGTATTTAGTAGACATAATGTGGATGGCATCTGCCACTGCACCCTATTGCATGAAAGTCAAAGATGCTGTATTTCAGTTTGTGGTTCTATTAAAAAACACAGACCGTGTAATTAATAAATATATACATATATTGTGTGGAAGGAAATATATATATATTTCTCACAGTTCTGGAAGCTGAGAAGCCCAAGACCCAGGTGTCGGCAGGTTCAGTATCTAGTGAGGGTTTCTTGCTTCATCCTCACATGGATATAGTGCAGAAGGGCAGAAAAGGCCTATCTAGTTCCCTCTGGACCTTTTATAAGATCACTAATTCCATTAATGAGGGCTCTGCCCTCATGACTTAATCATACCCTAAAGATCCCACCCCTTAATACTATTACATTGGAGTTTATGTTCCAACATGAATTTTCCTGCCATAAATATCTAAAAATTGTTGACAATTTTCTGTCTTTAAAACTGTAGCATACAAATATGATCTCTAAGAAAAAGTAAACAAATCATGGAAATCATGCGATCAGCTCAGATTTCTACCTGCTGACCATTTTTGAACTCCTGCATAGAGACTAGAATCCAAACAGAACACAGCATTCTTAAGTAGATTGGGAGACATATACTGTAATTTGAGCAGGGTAAGATGGATAGCATTTTTAGGGCAGAGTACAAGAGAAAAACACAACTGTTCAGAAAAAGAAAATTTCTAGAAATCTTCGTGGTCTTCTTAAATCTTTGTACAAATATAAAAATAATCATGCATAGGATAAAATTCTATGAGGTTGAGCAAACAACGAGTTTGTTTGCTGTGTGGAAAGAATAATTACTAAAGAGTTTTAAAGCAACCAAATCTCGGAACTTGCTTAGGTATCATTTGCGTTTTCACCGTCCTGTATCAGGCGACTTAGTAAGCTTGGTAAATATGGCTAAGGGATGTAGGTATAATAATTTTTTGTAGCTCAGGTGTTTTCCTGGAAGTTCAAGGTGGGCTGCAGGATTGAAGAGGGTCTGACCATTGTGTGGGGACTCTGATTCTTTACAGAAGGGAGGTCTAGTGGTGACACATCAGCTGAATTAGCTTCATCTTCTCTTAGGTAATGAGACCCTAGTCTAGGCAGAATTAAAAGTATTTTTTTTTTTTTAAACAGGCCAAATTGAGTTCTCCTGACTGCTACTTCAATAATCCAATTGCTTTCAATTACTTTTTAAAAAGTGTTTTACTAACTAACTCTCTAGAACTCTCCACTTTTGAGGGAAAACTTACCTTTTCCCCTTTCTCATAGAGATTAAAAAACCCAACGCAATAACAGAGGACTTGTTGGGATAGTAACTGCTTGTTACTATTTCAAATAATTTCTAGAGTTAGTGGTAGCTTCATTCTAAGGAATATCCCAGATGCTCAGAGGCCTGAAGTTGTATTTTGTGCCCTACGTGTCTTTAGTAAAGAGCAAGCACTAAACATGATGAAAAATACACAAGAATGGTGAGAGTTCACTTTTTACTATGATGAACAACTTACTGGAGAGGCGAATTGCTCACAAGGAGATGCTTAGTTTAACACAGCATTAATGCAGATGCTGGTAACAAGTTCACAGCAATAACAACAGGAAGTGGCTACAAAATTATTACAGTAGTACAGTACATGCTACAGTTAATTTTATGCAGTTACTATTTAATACTGCATTGATACATTTGTTTACACTTCTCAGAATTATGCCATATATAATCTGTAATTGTGCGCAAAAACTTTGATAAATTTTAACTTTTTATAAGAGATTTGTATGTATTTTATGGTAGTAAATGGTAAAATAGATGAGTATCTACATATATTTTGTGCATTCATGGCATACCTAAGTTTTTCTTAATTTTATCGATAGTTTTAGGTTACATAGTTCATCTGAAAGTTTTCAAATTATTGCAAATATCCAAAAATTTTCTAATATATTTATTGAAAAACATCCATGCATAAGTGGACCCATGCAGTTCAAATCCATATTGTTCCAGGGTTAACTTTGAACAGATTGATAGCTAAATCTCCCATTGCTTCTGTTTCAGTAGAGAACCATAATACAAATACTTAAATGGTAATTTCGATTATTTGCTAGAGGATGAGGGTGAACTAGAATGAGTGTAAGGAAGTCCTGGTGACTGAAGTTCCTAATGGGATTTACCTCTAGTAACATCACTAGGTTTTCAGATTCAAGAGCCAACAAAGATACCTTATAACTCAGGCAGGGAGGGGGTAAGAGTAATCATTATGAAATAGGTGTAGAGACTACTCCACCAAAGTTGCCTAGTCTCTAGCAGGAAAGGTTTTACCATAGCCTGGCTCAGAGCCATGAGGGAAAGTACATTTTCTCACTTCAGCCACCTCTACCCTTCCTGTCTCACCTCAAGAGTGGGGAAAGCGGCCGGGCGCGGTGGCTCACGCCTGTAATCCTAGCTCTCTGGGAGGCCGAGGCAGGTGGATTGTTTGAGCTCAGGAGTTCGAAACCAACCTGAGCAAGAGCGAGACTCCGTCTCCACTAAAAATAGAAAGAAATTAATTGGGCAACTAAAAATATATAGAAAAATTAGCCGGGCATGGTGGCGCAGGCCTGTAGTCCCAGCTACTCGGGAGGCTGAGGCAGGAGGATCACTTGAGCCCAGGAGTTTGAGGTTGCTGTGAGCTAGGCTGATGCCACGGCACTCACTCTAACCCGGGCAAAAGAGTGACACTCTGTCTCAAAAAAAAAAAAAAAAAAAAGAGTGGGGAAAGCTATACAAGAAGAAACACTCATACAGGTCAAAGGTCAGAGACAGACATCCATAAAAAGCTCAAGATTTCATCATAAGATTATTAATGCTTCCTCTACCCCATATTTTGCTAAAAAGAAAAGGGCCAGTACCTGATAGTTTTCACCAGTGAATTTTACCAAAACAATTAAGAAAGAAATGATATCAACTCTCCCCAATCTCTTCCACAAAATAGAAGCAGAGGTAATATTTTCTATCTCATTCAATGAGGCCAGCAATATCCTAATACCTAAGACAAATAAAATATTACATTAAAGAAAAACTGCAGACTAATTTCTCTCTTGAGAATAGACACAAAAATTTGTAACACAATTTTGGAAAATAGAATCCAACATTGTGTAAAGAAATATATACACGTGACTAAGTGGAATTTATTCTAGTTTTGCAGGGCTTGTTCAACATTTGAAAATATATCAATGAATTCACCATATCAATAGAATAAACAAGAAACTCATATGATTATATCTTTTGATGAAGATAAACCACTTGACAACATCCAATACTCAGTAATGATAAAAATTCTTAACCTTCAAAAATAGAGGGAAATTATCCTCAAATGGATAAAGAATAACTACAAAAACCTACAGCTAATATAATGGTTAATAGTGAAAAACTGAATGCTTTCCTCCCACAGTCAGAGCAAGGTAGAGATGTCCCCACTCACCAATCACATTCAGCATTGCACTGGGAATTCTAGTTAGTGCAACAACAGCAACAACAACAACAACAAAAATTAAAAGAAGAAAGAAAGAAGGATGTGAACAAATAAGCCATGAAAAGACATGGATGAATCTTAAATGCAAACTTTAAGTGAAAGAAGACAGTCTCAAAAAGCCACATACAATATAATTTCAATTATATGACACCTAGAAAAGGCAAAACTATACAGACGTAAAAAGATCAGTGGTTGCCAGTGGCTCAAGGGGAGGAAGGAGGTTTTAATAGGTGAAACCCAAGGGATTGTTTTAGACAATGAATTTGCTATACATGATACTGTAATGGTGTATATCTGATACTAACCATTTGTCAAAATCCATAGAATATCACAGAACAAAGAATAAATCTTAATGTATGCAATTGTTTTAAAAAATTATTTAAGATGCCAAGGGATCCCATGAAAGAATGAACAATTTGAGAAAAGAATCTAAATGTATTACAACTATTAATATAAGAAACATTCTCAAAAAAGAGGAGTAGGGAATTAAGGCACAGATTTAAGTTATTTTGTAAATGAGTGCCGTTTGTAACACTATAGACAAGAAATAAGTTTTATTGATACTATGTACCCTTCATATGAGGATAATAACACTTTATGTCTGAACTCTGTAATCCAATAACACATTATGGGGTTCTAATCATGAGAAAAACAACAGATAGCTCAACTGAGGGACATCGTGATAAATGTACCATGCCAATAAAAGATGGTAATCATGAGGAGACCACATATGAGTTACGTGAGAATTCTCTGTACTGTCGTCATGATATTTCTATAAATCTAAACCTACTCAAAATTTAAAGTTTATTAACAATGATTACAATGTATTGTTTGATTTATAAATATATAGAAATAAAATGCATGACAACAATAGCACAATGTATGGACAAAGGGAAAAGGAACGATGCTATGGTAATATTCTTATATTCATATATACTCTATTAAGTAGAATATCATTTTCTAAAGCACAATTAATTCAAAAGAAGATAGGAAAAAATGAAAAATAAAAAAGAACATATATTGCAAAAGAAAACAACAGCAAGATGATGGATTTGCACCTACACATATCGATCATTGTATTAAGTTTAAAAGATCTAAATATTCCAATAAAAAACAGAGATTGCCAACTGAATTTTTTAAAAAGACAGTATGTCATGAATAACAGTTTCCAAATATAGAAAACAAAGTGAAAGAACTAAACAGAAATAAAGAAAGACGTAATTATTGCTGGAAATTTTAACACTTCTCTCTTAATAATAAACAGAAAATTAATAGTGATTTGAAGGATTGGGACAATACTATTAACTCACTTGGCCATATCAATGTTTATAAAACCTCCCACCTCAAAATGTATTCTTCTCAAGTGTATCAAAATAGAACATATCCTGGGTGATATTTTTAAAATACTCAAGAAATTTAAAAAGATTGAAATCATGCAGTATAAATTCCCTAACCACAAGAGAATTAAATTAGAAATCAGTAAAAAATGATATGCAGAAAAATCTTCAGATCAATCAATATAATTCACTGTATCAGCAGAACAAAAGAAAAAAAAATGACTATCACAAGTGACAAAATGCATCACCGCTTTATGTAAAATTTCTCGACAATAAAAGAATAGAAGAGAACTTACTCAACCTGATTATGGGCATCTATAAATAACCTATATATGACATATGCTTAATAGTAGAAGTTCTAAGATTGGAAATAAGGTAAGCATGCCCAATCTTGCCACTTGTATTCAATATTATACTGGATATTCTTACCATTGAAATAAGGTAAGAAAAATAATTAAAATGGAAAAACATATAGCCTTAACTCTACCCAACAATACACAAAATAATTAACCTGAAGTTGGTCATAGACATAAATGTACAAGCTAAACTATAAGACTTCTAGAAGAGAAAAAGGAATTATAGAACTAAAACTGTCTTTTTTTCACAATGAGGATAGAAAATTTTAAGGAATCTACAAGAACACTAGAATTAATAAATGAATAGAGCAGATTAAAATATAAAAAGTCAATATGTAAAAATCAATTGTATTCCTATATGACAACAATGAATTATTGAAAAAATAACTTACAAGGATCAGAGCAAGATGGCAGATGGAAGACAGTAGCCTTCAGAGCATCTCAGTAAGAAGAAGTTTTAGATTAAAGAGAAAAAATGAACAGACAGACAAATGTAGATCAGATGTGGTTCTGAAGAAAAGGTGCCAGAGCCTTTGGGAGAGTCCATGGGAAGAAGTTGTGGTGCAGAACAAGAAGGAGCAAGGTATTGGCAAAGATCAACCCCTGAGAAGCTTGGAGTCCAGCAAGAAGAGTAGATAAAGTGATTTATTTCTCCCTCCCCTGCATCTCTGACAGTCAGTGGTTTCCTGAACTGCTGGAGAGACTTTCTGCCCACATAAGCCCAGAGGCTGCTATCGCCAGTGAGGTGGGAACTCCTTGTGGACAGGCAACCAGGAAACCAGGCCCCCCACCCAGGACCCTTCCCACACCCACAGACCTGAGCCAGGATAGCAGGTGCCATATTGCTTCTCCATCCACTGTGTGCCTTTGTTCTAAGCAGGGGCCTTCAACTCCTCAGGTTTCATCCTGCTCATTCCCACACAGAGGTTTCCCAACTCTGGCCCAGAAAGCAGGAGACACAGGGGTTCAATGGGTCCCAGATGATATGCATGACTCCAGAGCCTGTACATTCTGGGCAGACTGCCTCCCACAGACAGAATCAGAGATAACCAGAGTGCTAGCATTCCTCCATACAAACACTTTTCCTACCCTTCCCCTCCCCCACCTGTGGCTGCTGAGAGAGACAATTGAGCCACCACATCAAGGCTTCCACAGAGAGTGGGGCTCAGGCCTTTCTTCTTGGGGTCCTGCAGTGGTCTGAGGGGTGCTCCAACTGTGAGCTTCCTGTTCACCAGCCCTCACTGGTGCTGCTTGCCCAGCAACTCCATCAGAGCAGGACATGCCTCATGGTGGAGGGACATTGATCCTGTTCTGGCAACCCGTGGGTGACTCAGGACCAGTGTACTTCTCCCTGCCATGGTCAGGGATTGATCTTCTTGGTCTCAGGAGGCAAGGAAGTCCATGTGGGCAGATCCTGGGGGAGAATGCACTGTGGGTCCTGGCTGTGGTGTGCTCATGGGGCACCTCTTCCCCCAGGGGAGGGCCACACTCTCAGCTCAGGCCAGCATCCTGGGTGGGCAACCTCTCAGCCATGGCACAGCTGTGGGGAGTTCAGCTGGCTTAGGCTCCTGCCTGCCAGCAGACACCAAGGGGAGACTGTGGAACAGAGGAGGGGGGAGAGGAGCAAGGCCCATTGCAGACTGCCAGTTTGTGAATCTCAGACGGACCTGCCTCCACAAGCAGACTTTCTGGTTGGGTGGGGCTACTTCAGCCCCTCCTTGGTGGCTGTGCCCAGGAACTGGGAGCAGACCTTTGACTGCTGCCAAAACAGCTACCTTGATAACTTCTGTGGAGCCTGAGGGCAAGCTCACCCAACTTGCCCCACCCAGCTGCATTCCCCCACCTGCCTCTGCTGTGGCAGAGAATAAGGACTCACCTGGAAGTTCCAGGGCCCCATCCACCACCTCAAAACCCTCTTCGGAGGAAAAGACCCCAAAACAACATTGCAGCTCGTTCTCTCTGGCAAGCACCTCCTACTGATAGGGAGGTCAATTGGCATGCCCTTTACAGTATTTACTGACCCAATTTTACAGCGTGTGTGAAGGTCCAAGGAGTGGCCATTTGAGGGGGCACCTACCTCTCCCCACAGAAAAACTGCACTTCTGGATAAGGATGGAAAGGATCCAGCCCAGGGGCTCAGCATATAAGCATTTATATCCCTCCCTTATAAACAGCTCTCCCAGTCTGAGGAGCTTGTCCTGACCCTCCTACCATCGGCTCCCCCTAGTGGCAAGAAAAACAACTTCTGAGCCCCGCTGAGGTGTTGCAAAGCCTTTCGGGCTCCCACAACCTAACCACAAACTACGTTGCTCCTCTTCCCTCTCAGTGGTAGTGGACATCAAGAAATCCCCTGGGAGCTACAGGGTCCCTCCTAAAGCTCGGAGCGCTCAAGTACTCCACCTGGGGGAACAGAGTCTACCACCGACACAAAAGAACATCTCAGCAACTGGTTCTGTCACACGAATATCAACCAATGACAAGGCAACAACGATATAGCTCATCATAGCATCTTCCAACTCAAGCAAACAGGGTGTGGCTGATTCACACTCACAAGTGCCACCCCCCATCACTGAGAGTAAGCTGAGGGTCCTAACTCATTATATACTGTTGGGAAGAGACAAAGACAGCAGGTAAGAGGTAACCCGAGAGGTACAACAAACTTGCTAGAACACCCAATAAGCAACTCAGGACCAGCACACCTCTCCCTGGCATGCTCAGGGATCAATCTTCAGGGACCTGGAGAGAGGCCCATAAGCCAGGCCTAATGCAATCAGGTCTTGACCAAGAGGCCAGATGAGAAGGAATCAGTGAAAGAACTCTGGGAACATGAAAAATCAGAGTAAAAGGACACCCCCACAAGAAAACATAACTAGTTCCCAATGGATATCAATGAAAATGAAAAGATCAAAATTACAGATGAGGAATTATGGATATGGATTGTAAGGAAGCTCAATATTATACAAGAGGAAATAGAAACTCGACACAAAGAAACTACAAAAACAGTGTAGGAAATGAATGAAAAATTCACTAAGGAAATCGAATTATTAAAAAAATATATTCAAACAGAACTTCTAAAAATGAAAAATTCATTCAAGAAAATACAAAACACTGTGGAAATCCTTAAGAATAGGCTAGATCAGGCAGAAGAATCTCAGAGCTTGAAGACAACACTTTTGAGTTAAACAAGTCAGTCAAAGAGAAGGAACTGAGAAATAAGAGGAATGAACAAAAGCTACAAGAAATATGGGATTATGTAAAGAGACCTAACATAGGAATCAAAGACATCTCTGAGGGTGAAGAAGACAATACAAAATGGTTGGAAAACCTATTTGAGGAAATAATTGAGGAAAATTTCCCAGACCTTGCTAAAAATCTAGATACCCAGGTACAAGAAGCTCAAAGGACTCCTGGGAGATTCATCACAAAGAGGCAATCACTATGACACACAGTCATCAGACTGGCCAAAGTAAACATGAAAAAGGCCCTCTTACCAGCCATAAGGCAAAAGCAGCAGGTAATTTACAAAGGAAAACCCATCAGACTAACACAAATTCTCAACTGAGACCTTATAATCAAAAATTGGGCAAAAAATGCAGACATATCACAAAGATATAAGAATGGCTAATAAACACATGAGAAGATGCTCACTATTATTTATCATTGGCAAATGCGAATGAAAACCACAATAAGATACCACTGCACATGCGGTAAAAATTGCTACAAGTAAAAAGACTGATAATACCAAGTTTTGGTGAAAGTTTGTAGCATTTGAAACTCTCATACACTGTTGGGAGTAATGTAAATGATACAAATATTTTGGAAAGCAATTTGGCAGTTTCTTAACAAGCTGAACATATACTTTACATATAACCAAATAATTCCACTCTGAAGACTTATACAAGAAAGTTTATAGATTTATTCATAATAGCTCCAAACTGGAAACAATCCAAATGTCTACCAAGAGCTGAGTGCCTAATTCTGATATATTCATACCTGAAATATTTCTCAATATTAAAAGGGAGTAAGCTATTGATACACACACACACACACACACACTCACACACACACATACACACACACACACGTATTATTCTCAAAAATATTATGCCAGACAAAAGAAGCAAGACACGAAAGTATTCATATTACATGATTTCATTCATATGAGATTAGAGATAAGCCAAGTCTAATCTATAATAACAGAAACCATATTTGCTTTAAGCCAGAAATTGGCAGGGGCATAAGGGGACATTTTGGAATCATGGAGTAATGGAAATGTTTTGTGTCTCTTGATTTGATGACAGTTATTCATGTATACATACATAGGTCAAATTTTATCATAGAGTACAATTTAAATGGGTTCATTTTATTGTATATAAATGTTAAATGCAACTCATTCTTAACAAAAATTGTTTTAAAGAAGTCAAGGATACCAAGCTTTCAATAAATCATTTCTTCATGATGATATTTCGAAGTTTTTAAATATAATTGAGATCTCACACCCCACCAATTATTGCCATTAAAGTGCATCATACAGCTCAGATTTCCACAAGAAACAAATAAAAACAAAAAAACCTGTCCATGAACCATAATAAGAAAATACAAGAAAATATATTCATCAAGTTTCACTTCACACCGGCTCCACTGAGTCGCACACACAAATAACTGCTTAGATAATCTAATTAAAGTCTTTTAGGGGCATAATAATGTACCGATTGTCATGTAATTTTACCTGGGATATAAAGCATCTATAATAGTGATTAACAAACTATAGCCCATGAGCTAATACAAATTGTTGCCTGCTTTTGTAAATAAAATTTAATTGAAACACAACTACAACTATTTGTTACATATTGCCCATATCTGTTTTCGCAGTGACAGAGACTGCATGGTCCTCAAAGCTGAAAATGTTTCCTGTCTGGAATTTTACGTAAAGAATGTGCCCACCTCTGTTCTATTAATATAAGGATCTTGAAGGGATTATTAGGGTTCCTGGATAATAATTCTCTAACAATGTAAGTAGGACATTAACGTGTATAAAGTGCTAGTTATGTGCTAGGCATTACATTTGACATTTTCACATATTCATGACAATATTTAAATGAAATATTTTAAATACCATTTGACATATGATTCAAGTGATACAGAGGTATGCATTTTTGGTAAATACTTACGCTGGGATTTGAAATAATTTCCTTCAACAAATAATGAATGGTCTGTGAAAAGCAGAGTCAAACCAGGGGCAAAGGAAGAGGGCTCTTTAGAGAGCAGAATGAGGTTATACTGAATAACTTTCTAGGACAGCTCCATGAAGTTGAAAGAGCAACACTGTCTTCTAGAAACAGTCTCCATGCCTCAGTGGAGAGTCTCAACCATGTGATCTTGGGTGTTAACATTACATTGGGTTTGTCAACATCAGGTTATGAGTTGGCATTGGAACAGGTCAAAAAGGGACCAGAGATCATCAAACCAGTGGAGAGTGAGGAGATGGGTACACAAAATATTTATTTTTCAGATAACATGATATCATTCATTCCAAATATCGGCAAGAAAGGAGGTGATCATATTGGGCCACTGGAGGCAGCAGACCAAAGAAATTGTTAACCTCTCACTTCTCTCCTCTCTCCACCCCTACCAAAAGTACCCTCTCAGTCCCTGTATTTTCTTTTTTCATCACCATAAGCTAGAAAATTCAGATTGCATCTTGATTCTCCTTTGTTCTTTAAAGACTACACCCAGTCATTTACTAGAAGCTGGCTTTTCTACTGCAAAGTTTCCTGACTATATACTCTTGTCTTTTTCCAGGTATTTATAATCTCTTATCTATATGGATGCATTTTTTTAATTTATTCACCCAACAGTTATTAATCACCTACCCATACTAGTCATGGGAGAAACACCATGATGAAAAAGATGGACATGAAGAAGAAGACATGATTCTTCATCATTTTTATGTGTTGTTAATAGTGTCATATCTTTAAGCAGTGATAAGTACAATGGTGAGGAAGAATAGAGTTTTATTAGAAGGTCCTAGGGGAGTCATTTGTTTTTAACTTTGGATATTGGGCTTCCTGAAAGAATAGTTCTAAACTGAAATCAGTACAAGACGAGGGAGTTAGCTAGAGAGAATAAAAATACCTGGATGTAAAAACGTTAAAAAAAGCAACAAACTAAAATTCTTTTATATGTCTTTTTT
>NW_012148819.1:975699-997429 GCF_000956105.1 Propithecus coquereli | reverse complement strand
TAGAAAGAATTTAGGAGGAAAATGAATGCAAATTATTTCCTTTCAGGGACAATTCAGAACCATATGGAAAATAAACAATGTAACTATGACAAAGTCCTTCCTCGGTTTGCTGACGAGTAAGAGAGCAGTGCCATATGCTTTCATGTACATTACCCCAGCAGGGCAGTGCCATATGTTCACACGTATGTCACCCTTCTTGGCCTTCTGTATAAAGCAGTGTCCCAAGGGGTATAGCAAATGGGAGGAGAGAAAGCAGCCACAACATGAATATGAGGATGTGGTGTGTTTTCCCTGTTCACAGATTTTGTTAGACCATCACTTCAGTTGACAAGCACCCAGAACAGCTGCTTTACCCTGGAGCAAAGGTCTTTGTGATACCACAAAATCTCCCCCAATGAGTGAGACAGTGGAGGGAAGGTGATGTGCCCGTTGGGAGTGGACTTTTCCTCCCTACTGTGGCATGAGAAAAAGGCAGTAATTACCATTAAAGACTTTTTATAGGTTTTGTAATCACTCTCTCCTTTGTCATTCAGTTCTGATAAAATGGATGAACATCTATTTACATGTAACTGAAATCCTTATTTTAAGAAGAGAGACTAAGAAATTTAAAGAACTCTATTGATCAAACTTTGTTTCATTATAATTTAGTGATTGCATACATATGTTTTTTAAAGATCAAACTAGGTATATATCAAGGCTGTACATATGTGATAGTTTGGATCATAATTATGCTCTGTCATCCCACAAGCAACAGAAATGGGAAAAGGTATTTAACAAACTCATTCATAAAGTGAATCTCCATGATTCACAGGCTCTACAGAACATGCTGAAAAGTAGCATGGTTTTTTTCATCTTGAAAGCAGCCATTAGGAATAGGTGGATAGCATATTGTAGAGCTTATCTCAAAATGTTTGTTTTCTTAGCTATATCTCCTCTATAAAATTTTGTGAATATATGAACTTATCTGCATTTAATACATATTTGGCCCTTCTAAGGTTAATTCATTCATATATATTTAAAGAATTAATAAAATACTATCAATGTTTATATTTACCAATCTATGTACATGGAGAAAAGATTAAATGGTTCATGAATCTAGTGTCTACTATTACATGTAATGAAACATAGTTATTTAATGCCATTTTTCATTGCTTTCCATGGCATTCCTGCTTCCATCAAAAAGATGTAAGATATACTAGTAATAAAGTTAATACCTGTGTTCAACAATTGAATTTCAGTTTTGTCTCCCAAGAGAAAAGTTTGAGTCTCAAAAGATTTTTCTCTTTACTATTTTTAGACAAAAATAACTTGAGATACATATTTGGGAGAATCTTTTATTATTGAAAAACTCTAAGGAAGTGTATCAGGGCTTTTACCAGAAAAAAATAGGCAGTATTATTCCCTATTTTGCAGATGCAAAACCTGTCAGGAAAGTTTTGCAACTATTCTAAATAGCTAGTAAATAAGTAGTAGCCAGATATAAACCCAGGTCCACTTGACTCCAAAACTGAGATTTACTTTTTCTCCACACCATGTGGTATGTCAGGTTAATGAATCAATATTTCTCCATTTGTTCTCCCAGATAGAAAAATGGATAGTTCCAAGATGCATTCCAGAAGGCCATTCAGAAGGTCTGAGGTATTGAGTCCTAGCCATCCGTAACTGTGGCCACCTTGATAATCAATGGTCGTGTTGTTTTTTTCCTTCCTTTTTCACAACCAATGTCCTTCACTACTGTTACCTATGATCACTTCTCAAGTGAAGCAACTGCAAGCAAGTCTTAGTCTCAGGCTGCTGCCTTATATGTCTTCTCTTTCCTTTCTCATGCCCCATTTTCCTTCCAGTGCCTCCCAAATTATTGCCTTCCAAATCAACTACTTCCTTTAGAATCATTGTCTCAGAGTCTGTTTGGGGGAACTCTAAAAATAAGTAAATTTTTGTTTTTGAAACTCCCTTTCTTCCATTTCTCTCCTCTTCCAATCTTCCTTGCCCCCACCCCAATCCTTCTTGGCTTCCTTTCGTTTTTTAATAGATGCTCTGGGTTCTCATGGTCTCTCTATATTTCCTTTCTATCAAAACCTGTACTCATAAAAGGATATAGTAATTTGGTTTACTCTAGAGAGTAAATTACTGATAATACTTAAGAGTCTTGTGCTTCTTAGTGGTATTTGCCCAGACTGTACCCAATGTTATGAAACTTTCAACCTAGAATTTTAGGTATTTTTAATACTGGGGATAGAAGATTGTTGAAAACTGGGGATGAATCCAGGAGTTTGTCTATAATCTTGGCTAACAAATGAATGGTGATATAGCCTGTTTTCTTGCAAAACTCTACGAGGTAATAGAAAATATTAATATATATACAGCTTTCATCAATACCCACATACATATACTTTCATTTTTTGGCATTCAAAAATTCATACAAACTCAAAATTTTATAAAATATATTTTTTCTTAAGCCCCCCGTACCATAGTTTTGCAGCTAACATTGTATTTTTTTTTTTTTTTCTAAATGCTTATAGTTAGTTTTCATTAGGTAAAATCAGTTCCTTCATGGCACATGACCAACCATGAATCATAATATTATTTTTGAAAAGGCAATATAAAGTACTGAGAAAAGAAAAGCAACTCACTCAGATGGACATAAAACAGAGTTCCTAACATACTCAATAAGATTTAATAGCAATAAAAAAGATTATCACAATTCACATGAAGAAATTCAGATGGCCAAGCTGATGCCACAATTTGTATCCTGCGTCACAGCTTAAATGCTGAGTAGTAAACATGGCATCAGCTTCACTGTTGGCAAAAGTATGAGAACATGGAAGAAGCTGCTAGATCACACAGCCTGTGATGTTTCTCCACTGAAGGCTGACTTGCTCAGATATCGCTATGCCAGAGTAAACAGGAAATCACTCCAGACACATATCATTAGAGCATCCAGTTCCTAAAATGCCTAGCAAGTTTAGTAAACAAAAACAATGCTTTGATAGGTTCTATACATTGAAAGTCAAAAGGTTATGACAATCCCTCACTAATTTACATCTAGTCTCTCAATAAACTACATGGAAATCAATTTTCAAAGTCAGATTTTGCTCTTAGAGTTCAAAGAGATATATGATACAGATATTTATTGTAGAAACCAAGTTCAAAAGATGAAAAGGGGATTTAAAGTACCTTGAAGATCAACAGGTTCAAATCCTTAAGGTAATTTGCTGTAGCAAATGTAAGTTTTAATAAAATTAAATGCACATATGACAAAGTTCAGAATATCGTCTGTATCTTCACTTTGACTCAGACAAGGAAAAGAAATACTCGAGGGCCAACAATTTTCTATGAATATTTGTTTCAGCCATCTGTCTTTCCTCCCTCCTTCCCTCTTTCTTTCTTCTTTCTTTCTCTCTCTCTTCTTTCTTCCTTCCTTCCTTCCTTCAAATTCTCAGTTGTTTTCTGCTGACTCTCAAGATAAAAATCAATCAACACATAAAGTCAAAGAAAAAAAGTAAATCACTTGGAATCCCACCACACAAAGTTTATTAATCTAATATGTGAGTGATCAAACATCTAGAACAATTACTATATATACACAAATGGGTGTATACAGAATTTTACAGGAATAACACAATATCTCTCATTCTATAACTATTTTTTAGTCAAAAATATACACTGGACATTATTTCATGATATACATAATTATGAATATAGAATATCACCTTAATAACTGCTTGCATTTTACTCTATGTCTACCCCATAATTGACATCACTGGGTTTCTATTAGACTTTAAAATTATTTTCAGTTTTCACATCTATAAAAATTCTACTGTTGCTCATACTTCTATGTTTTTGAATTTTCATTAGGAAAAATTCATGGAATAGTATAAGTTCTAAGAATATGTTCATTTTGCATTTAGATATTTGTGATAATAGTGATTTCTGGATAAGTTGTAAAAATTTAAACTTTGTAGGTTCAATTCCCAGCCGGCAACGCTAAGAAGAGCAAAGGAAACAGCCCTCTCTTGTAACTGCATCTGTTGCTAAATCTTCTTTGTTTCACATTTGGAAACACCAAAAAATCCCTTCCTCAAAATTTTTTTTGCTCACATTCTAATCCAGGCCACAGTAATCTTTTAGCTTAAAAATTTAAGTAGCCCATCATCAAAGTGAACTTTTGCTGTCAACCTGTCAAAGCAAATTTCAGTGTCATTGTCAAAAACCTCAAATAATGTATGATAAGACTATATGTCACATTAGATACTCTCTTAAGACAAAGTTCAGGTCTATGGAATTTAATGAAAGTAGTAATACCAGCTGACCTCATTTTTATCTTGAGTTTTTACTGCCCCTGGTAATACTGGTGATTAAATCCAATACCATCAGCTTAGCCTAGGTGGTAAGAGCCAGACCATGCATTAGGCTTCCTAGGTTAGAATGTAGTTTCCCGGCCAGGCGCAGTGGCTCATACCTGTAATCCTAGCACTCTGGGAGGCAGAGGCAGGTGGATCGCTCAAGGTCAGGAGTTCGAGACCAGCCTGAGCAACAGCAAGACCCCCATCTCTACTAAAAATAGAAAGAAATTATCTGGATAACTAAAAATATATATATAGAAAAAATTAGCTGGGCATGGTGGCACATGCCTGTAGTCCCAGCTATTCAGGAGGCTGAGGCAGGAGGATCACTTGAGCCCAGGAGTTTGAGGTTGCTGTGAGCTAGGCTGATGCCACGGCACTCACTCTAGCCAGGGCAACAGAGCCAGACTCTGTCTCAAAAAAAAAAAAAGAGAATCTAGCCTCCCTCACTAATCAGCTGGCAGACTTTGGCCATCAGTTAGCCTCTCAGTTGCTCGGTTCCTCAATAGGGATTATATTATATACTTAATATTGTTTTATTAGATTTACTAAATTAATCCACAGAAAATACTTAGAACAGTGCCAATCATATAGTAAGTGCTAAGTAACTAAATGTTAAGTCAAATAATTAATGCTATTTTACCTAAATTGTTGATATTTCTCATGACTTTGATTTCTATAAAATAGTTTTGAAATGTATAGATCATGGACCCTTAAATAAAAAAGTCTTTAGTATTATAAGTTAGAGACAATCAGTATTTTATCTGTGTTTTTAGACATTTCTGAATTTTACAAATTATTTATGAAATTATGATAATGGCTCTCTGACAGACCCCTACAGAAGTATAATTTCTTAGACTTTTTTCTAAATCCAGTTATCACCTAAATTTGAATATTAGTATTCCTCACAATTTATTTGTGTGATTCTTTACTTATTATCTCAGTTATTCATTGCTAGGTAGCAAACCTCGAAACCTGTTGGCTGAAAACAATTTATTATTTCTCATATTCACATGGGTTAGAAATCTCTTCTGCTAGTCTTTTCTGGAATCATTCATGACTGTCATCTGACCGCTCAACTGTGGTGGGAGGATCCCCGATGGTCACACTCACATATCTGATGCTGCAAGTGGAGTTTCTGAAATTGCTGGAGACTGGCAGTTTTTCTCTTTCCTCTCATCCTCCCGGTCCTCTTTTCCACGTGGCCTCTCATTATCTCTAGGTAGTTTCAGTAACTTCTGCAACATTTTATTCATTAAAACAGTCACAAGGCCAGCCCAAATTCAAGGGGTGGGAAATAGGCTCCACCTCTTGATAGGAATGGTAAAGTCATATTAGAAAGGAGCATGGTAGGAATTGTTACTGCCATTGTTGAAATGATCTAACACAATCTGCCTTTTGGACACAGCAACATGCAACCTTCCTGATTGCAAAATACACTCTCTTCCTTCAATATACTGTCTCCAATCACTTTTACCCAGTTATGGAATTAAGCTCAATGGTTAGGCTCCTGGGCCCTGAATCAGGTCTGAATGTGGATGAGCACCCGCAGGTACTGTTCCTCACTGTGGCTTCTCCTTTTGACCCTGAGACCTGTGAAATTAATAGTCAATTGATCTGCCTCTCACACACCCAACATGCAATGAGAAACACAAAGAATATAACCTCAATAACATTCCATTCAAAAAAGGAAGAAATAAAAGTCACATAGTAACCACTGGTTCATAGCAATTCTGACCCCCAGACAAGCACATGTTTTCAGGTTTCCCTACTCCAAAGGCTACATTCTCTTTCCTCCAACCTATTTCCAGCCACCACTGGAAACAGCCCTCCACTTGCAGTTCTCCATGCCTAGGAAACTCTAGATCTTTATATGAATGGCCCCTCTTATTTTAGTCTTGGGTCAAATGTTACCTATGCTTAGAGGCCAACACTGACAACCATATCTAGGGTTGATCAGCCCTTTGCATATTTCCTTCATAGAACTTACTGCATTCTGTAATGTTTTCTACGTTGATTTATTTACTTAAATATTCTTCTCGCCACTATTATAAAAACTCATAAGGGCACAGATGTTTCTTTCTTATTCTTACATTATTCCCGAAGCCTAACACAGAGCATATCACTTGACAGATGATCAATAAATATTTTCTAATTGAATGAGTGAATAAGCCCTCACAGCCAACTTGTAAAATAGACACTTCCCTGTTTTAAATTTAAAGAAACTGAGCGTGGCCTAAATAGTAAGTAACTTGCCAAAAGTCACACATATTTAGTCAAGAGCAGAATGTAAATTCATCCCAGCAATCATGTTACTCCCACAATTTCCCATTCTTTATAAATAGAAAAAAAGTGCATGTCCTTCAGAAGGTTGACATTGTTTCAGAATCTTACCTTCTTGCATCACTTCACCATTTCATGTAATTTCAGGTCGTATTATATCAGGCAACTCAAGAAGAATGCCAGTGACTTTCACCTGTCTTCCTTTCTGGTTATAACTTTTGCAGACACTGTGCATTATTTAATAAGTAGGCAAATGGAAACTGGCAGATGAACCTACCCCATGATGAGGAAAAAGAGAGTAAACACATGTTCTCTGCTTAACTTC
This sequence comes from Propithecus coquereli, assembly GCF_000956105.1. Lineage (NCBI taxonomy): Eukaryota > Metazoa > Chordata > Mammalia > Primates > Indriidae > Propithecus > Propithecus coquereli. Next base: position 990,475 of record NW_012148819.1, on the reverse strand, counting down.
CAATGAATTGGAGTCAATCTGTGTATTCCTTTTGGAAAGAGTATCTTTCTGTATTCTTTCTGATTACCTTTAGAGAATGTTCATTCATTTATGTAATATCTCTATTTTGATTTCCAAGAATATGCTGCCACAAGATATAAAGAAGAACAAGAACAATTTCAAATGTGAAAACAAAATTTTATATTAGTCTTTCCTTAGAGTTGCAGCACTTTTTAAAAAAATCAATATTGAAACATCATTAATTAGCACAATTTCAAAAAGATTTTGAAAACTAAAATTCCATCTTCTCAGGATTATCTGAACTTTCAAAGGTAAATAACTTCACTTAAACACACACACACACACACACACACACACACACACAGACACACACACACCTTTTTATTGATGCAGAAAAAGCAATGCAAATATATTCAAATCTATTCTCATTATTAGTAAGTATGAATGAATACCTACTATGATCCTAGCACTGAACTTGGTGATTCTTACTGTTCGCTTAACGTTGCAGCAAATTCTGTATATAGTTTTATCTGCAGTCCTATTTTACAAAGGACCCTGTGTCTCAAGAGCTATTAAATGCCAGCAATTCTAACCTAGTTTTGTATTTTTTCTGATATAAATACGTACCAGCTCCAGTAGAGAAGAAGATCAAACCTTTCTTTGCAATGCGTTGGTTTTTTGCCTCCTCCTCCTTTTCTTCCTCCTTCTTCTTCACTTTTTTTCCCTTCTTTGTTTTTTTCTTCCTAAAGAAGGTAGTAACAAAGTCCACTCTCCGTAAAGTAAGTTTAGGATAATTACTCATTAGATAATAAAATTATTTAATTAATGCTTGCCATAAATATTGATGGCTAAATATTTATTAGATAAACTAAACAATAAACATATAATTTTACAGAAATAATAACTCTTTTTTTTCTATTCAATATAAATATGGGAAGCATTTCCACCATTAATATAAACTTACCAGATAGAATGCTTTTAGCAGCAATTCATAGAATCACCAACTCAAATTGCTTTTGTAAATGAAGGGAAATATACTATCACATACCAGAATGTCCACAGGCTGGTTGGCAATGGGGCTGCAGGCATTGTACAATCCGCTACTCAAAGGTATTATGAAGAAACACTGGCAAATTATTTTGCTCTGATGTAAATTGAAATGTTATAATTTAGCTTGAATAATTTCTATGCACTGTGACTATACATTTTTTGAGAGTTTCTTGAATTTTATTTTATTTCATTTTTATTTCAGGATATTATGAGGGTACAAACATTTTGGTTACATTTTATGTCTTGCCTCACCCAAGCGAGGGTTAGAGGCATGCCCTTGCCCTCTACAGTGCTCACCACGCCCATTAGTTGTGAGTTTACTCCCCGCAACTCCCTAATCCCTGGAGAATATTACTACCTATTACTCAATTACAAGAAACGACAGTGATCTAGCACCTCTTATATTTTCCTGGATTGAGCTTGAGCCCATTATCCAAAGTGAGGTATCACAAAATCGAAAGAATGGGCTCCACATGTACTCGCTATCGAATTGGCACTAACCGATCAACACTATGGTGCTCACATGTTAGTGACTATACATTTAGGAAAATCATTCCTAAATATACCCTCTTAGCTATATCACTGAGTATTGGTACGACATTTGACAATTTGCATAAACTTTCTGCTCCTTGTATTTCTCATCTCTAAATACTAATTATATCTGTGTTATAGATTATTGTGAGTGATTCATAAGATAATCTATGAAGAGTGTTTATCACACTTCCTAGAAAATTCTAAACAGGAAATAAATGTATATTATCATAATAATAGCTACCACTTCATTTCTGAAAATGACTTTATTAAGGTAAATTTTGTTCACATAGAATTTACCTATTTCAAGTGATTCAATGGTTTTTAGTAACTTTACTGAGTGTAGCAATCATCATAGTCCATTCAGTTTTAAAACTGTTATTTGAAAGTTTTTGATTCACTTTAAAAATCCGTAAAAAGAAAAAATAGAATGATTGTCAATATTAAATGAAATTTAATGTGTATATGTATGTTTATATATAGTTAAATCAGTAGATAGATAACATGCATAAATGTTATCCAGTACATAGAAAGAATTAGGTAAAGTTTAGTCTTTCTCTGCTATATCTGAATTGAATTTGTGAAACAATCACTAGTTCCTTCAATAATTTAGTAATTAATTAACCTTTCTTTATTCCATAAAATTATATACATAGTTTTCACTAAGATATATTCAAAATTGTGGCTATGTATGCATGTGCACATGTATATTTGTGTGTGTTTGTGGTAACAGCAGCCAATATTTCTTTCCAAAGTGAAATAATATATTTCACGTAGGAGATGCCTGGCTTTGTACTGTTTTCATTGCAGAAGAGCCTGAAAATGTTTATTTTTTCTCCCTCTACTCTGTGTGCATTTATCTATTAATAGTCAAAAACATAAATAATTCTGAGAGGTAGGTATACAAGAAACAGAAGAAATTTACATTTTAAGTTTGACATGCACGTATTTATTTATTTAATTTTAAAGAGATTTAGTCTGAGCCAAATTTGAGGACCATGACCCAGTGCCATGTCCAAGAAGCCTGAGCATGTGAACTTCATTTATTATACACAATTATATGTTAATATTATTTATTATCAAATTATTACATTATATATATAATATATATTATTGGGAAAATTAAGCAAACAAAATTGAAAAAGTATCTATCCAGGACTCAAAATTTATAAAAAACTCTTTAAAATACAGCTGTTTACTCAGTTTTCCAAGGTTAATAACTCCATTTTATGAGACATGATTGCTTTTTTATACTATTGTTATTGATATAAGAACATTGAAAAAAAGAGAACATTCAGAATCTTGTTTTCTGTAAATAATACAAAATATAAGTCCTGAAAAATAAAAAATATAATAATAAAACAAGTGGAAATTAGTTTTATTACCACCACCAGCCATCAGAACCCATTAGAGTACAATTTTACCACTTATTTAAAGCTTTCTTTGAGTTTTCTTTTCCTTTGTTTTAAATTTCCTTTGCTACTGTGGTCAGTCACTAGTCATATTTCAGATTATCTGGTTCCAGCAAGGATTCTAATTATAACTTACAGAATGTTAAGTAAATACTAATTACACACTAAGGGCCAAGTTCTTCCCTTGAATTTAAACAAAGAATTTACAATTACTTCAATTAAACTAGACCATCTAACAGATTTATTACCAAAAATTTTTCACGTAGAGAGTCATACAGACACAAGATGATATAACTGTCCAGGGAAATAAAACATTTAGCTAAGTATAATTTGAACTGGGTATTAGGTGTCACCAAAAATATTTAATGAGCATCTTTTTATTTCATATTGAGCCTCTCAAGTCTAAAATTCAAAGGTAAATGAGATTTACTCATAAAGATCAAAATATCATAAGTGTCAACATTTTTGTTTTGGGAATATTTCCTCTTTTTTTTTCACATCTTGAGATTCCTTCAGAATTCTTTTAGGATGAGGGATGAATTCCATAAACCGAAAGGGGAGAACAATTTTACCAAGTGAAGTTGGCCTCTTCATTGGTAACTCTGGAAAATCATATTTTGAAGGAGATGTAACAGCAAATATCTTGGAATGCTAGCAAATAAAGTTTAAGTATCTGCTTGTTGATAGTGATCTCCTAGGAGGAAATTAATGTAATAAAACTGTTTTGTTTTGTTTTGCTTTGTTTTTATACACAAAAGTTTCACATAGAAAGAGAGATTCTCTCTTTTCCCCACAAAATTTAAGAAATTTAAAAAGAATGAAATCCAAGAGAAGTGAAAACACGAATACACAAAAACATGTATGTTGATGCTTATAGCATTAATTGTAACAGTCAAAAGACGAAAACAACCCAAATGTCCATCAACTAATGAATGAACAAAATGTGGTTTATCCATACAAAGGACTATTACTGATGCATGCTATCTTGAAAACATTACTTGAAGTGAAAGAAACCAGTTACAGAGACCACGTAAATGGTTACAATAATCTGAAAGTTCAGAATAGGGAAATCTGTAGAGACAGGAAGTATATTAGAGGTTGCTTAGGGCTGGTGAGTGGGAACATGTGATAGGTGATAAAAGCTAAAGGGAATGGGTTTTCCTTTTAAGGTAATGAAAATAAAATAGGCTGTGGAGACAATTGCACATATCTGTGAATATACTAGAAACCATTAAATTATTAAATTACACACTTTGAATAGGTGAATTGCATGTTATGTGAATTATATCTTAATAAAGCTGCTAACACAATAAAAAGAGAATGAGAAAAGAGAAAGTTACGTAACAGCAGTCTAATCCAAGTCTGATTTATGGGAATGTCTCAGAAGATTGAATGAATACAGCGCTAGAGATTTTGTGCGTGCGTGTGTGTGTTTGTGTGTTTAATTTAATTGTTGCTGTTTTCCAGAAGTCTAATATTTTGAATTATTATTTTAATATACAGTTCATATTTTATAGTTGTCTATTTTTAGCCTAAAATCCATTGAAAAATGACTTTAGATGTTGAATTACATAAAAATGACCTGAAATCTATTTCATACACAAATATTATTTGTCAACAAGTTTTGCATTCCATTTAATAAATTATCAGAATCTGATGCTCTGATCAGTTACACCGTACCATGCTATTTAAAGCTTGAGGCCCAGCAGGGATTTTTTTTTTAATTTAGTATAATTTTAAACATTATAAAAATAGCTCTCTTGCAGCTCCCCTGCTGTGTCTCAGATTGTTGCCAAGGCATTTTGTAATATGTTATCACTAGAGTAACATCCTTCTATAAATATTGCATCCTTGATTCTAATGTCACCCAAAATAGCAACCTGATATAAAGGATACAGAGAGAAGAAATATGAAGAAATTAACTATGGTTTAATTTTCTTTTTGTTTTATAATCATTACAACTTCCATATCATCATGTCTTCCCACTTATCTGCATACTTCTCAAATGTTAAAGTCTTCCTTGGATCTCGGATATTTTTTTTCAAGCCCAGAAGACTTTCCCTTAGAAAATTAAGCTCAGTTGGATAACTGGCGTGTCATATGAAGAGAAAGTCATTGAACTTTGTTAAGTACTTTGTAAAATCCCTACCAGCCAAGTCTCCACTGGTTGCAGATTTCTCATGTCAATGATCCATTCTATGAAGTAATTTCTTCACTGTATATGTTTCAAAGACAGAGACCAAAAACTGCTTTGGATATAGCCTGAATCATGATGTTGTTGAAACCATGAGGGGGTTTTGGCCTAGGTCCAGTTGCTTGTTGCACAGAGATCCAATTATTGAGACAAGGAGGACCGCCAAGGAAGAAAGGAATTTTTAATAAGACAGAGCTCTTTTTGGGAGAAGAGAGAAGCTACCTCAAATCCTATCTCCAGCTAAGGACTAATGGAGATCATGGGCTTTTAAAGGAAATGCCGCGTGCCTTGAGGCAGGTCATGGTGTAACTAACAAGGGGCTACATGCACTGGGGCAGGTTGTGGGGGATGGTGAATCTTGGCTCAGCAAGTCCGCCCAGGGGCCTTCAGAATCTCAGCTCCTTTGTCTTGCAGAAAATCCATTTCTGGGAAACAAGTGAAAAGGTCAGTAGTTAGCCAAGGGAGAGGATTATGTAGGGGTCATTGGAATTTTTTGAATGAGGGAAGGTTACAATGACATGAATTCTAAAGAGAATGGAGTTGACATAGTGTGCTTTACTTTTTTTTTTTTTTTTCCTGAGACAGAGTCTCACTCTGCTGCCTGGGCTAGAGTGCCATGGCATCAACTTAGCTCACAGCAACCTCAAACTCCTGGGCTCAAGCGATCCTCCTGCCTCAGCCTCCCGAGTAGCTGGGACTACAGGCATGCACCACCATGCCCGGCTAATTTTTTTTTCTATCTGTAGTTGCCTGGCCAATTTTTTGTATTTTTTGTAGAGACAGGGTCTTGCTCTTGCTCAGGCTAGTCTTGAACTCCTGAGCTCAAACGATCCGCCTGCCTCAGCCTCCCAGAGTGCTAGAATTACAGGTGTGAGCCACCACGCCCACCCCTTTCCTTTGTATTTACTCTAAAATGTTAATCTTTTATGTATTATGAGGAAAATTTATTTCATATGTGACTAATCATCAATCGTACTTCATCCATCAAACTATAGTTGAAAGAATCTACTTGAGGTTCTAATTCAAATAGCTTTTGAAATGGACTTTGAAAATTGTTTTTCAATAAGCTATTAAGATTTTGTTCTTGAAAAAGAGGAAGACATTATTCTGGCCCCAATGTAACAAAACACATGTAACCTCAATGTTTGTACCCCCATAATATTTTGAAATTAAAAAAAAGTAATCAACTAGAGTTTTATACTATTTTCTAATGATTACCTTCTGTCTATAAAACTTTCAGAATTAGAAAAAAAAAAAGACTCCAGTTCAACTTGAAATACTAAACGCCAAGTGCTCAATAATTCCTACATCTCATAAAACCAATTTGAGCATCCCATTTTAATAAACTGGCTCTTTGGAACAGACCTAAACATATGTGGCTATGGTAGCTGCCAACTTTTGTATCGTAAGAGTTTCGTAGTAACTGCAGACTGACTTTTAATTCCTGGATAATAATTTACTATTCATGTCAGCTTGATTATGCCAGATATCTAGATCAAAATTATTTCACTCAAGGTCTTAACGCAGGCATTTTTTAGCCCCTAGCAACTCATCAGCAAAGTTAACCCCCAAAAATGCAGCCAGAAAATTAGATTACACCATTGTTAATGTATAACATTAGATTTAATCCTGTTATCAAGTGTGTATGCTTGTTTGAAACCCCATCAACACCATCCTCCTACACCTTATGAAGTAAAACTACAAAAGAATGGCAATAATTAAAGTGAAGGAAAAGAAGCAGATGGGGCAGGAGAGAAATGGGGGACCGTTGAAAATAAGTTTGATATTTTAAAAAACCACAACTATAGGTATGGAAATAATCTAGAACCACAAGTTGTAGATATGTTATCCACTAGAGAAAATCTGAGAATGGATAACTTACTCATAGAAAGTAAGGAAGAATGTTTCATGTTTAAGAAACAACTCATCTCTAAAGGAGCTAATCTAATCTAGCACTTAAAAGCAGCAAACTCAGTTTCTTGTATTTGTCCATACCACATTCCTACTTTCTTGCTCAAATGACCATCCCCCTACATCTGCAAGGGCATTAAATCTTATGACATTAAAGTACTATTTTTGTGTTTGTTTGTTTGTTTGTTTCCTTTCTTTTGGGCCCTTATTGTTTTGTTGAACTCATCTTCTACTATTTACTAATGTAGCTACCTGTAACTCTCATCTCTGAATGTTCCTTAGTTCTAGTAACAGACACTTCCTCTTCATTTCTACACTCCATGGGACCTACACTGTAGAGGCACCCTGGCCACCCCCTTGCATATATGGAATTGAACATGGTTTTGAAAATCTACCATGACTTCAATGTTTGTATCAATATCTCAAGGATTAACCTAATTCCAAAAGCTACCTTCAACTTTTACTGCTGGAATAGTTAAGTAAATGTCTAAAGTATGGGGGAAAGACTAATGCTATTGAGATTACGTTTAAGTTTCCTTACATTTTTTGTGAACAGTGATACTTTAGAAAAATAGTTTGTACTTAGAGAAACTGTATCTCTCAGAGTTATTGTTTATAGATATGAAAATGTTGGAAATTGTAAAATACGAATTATAGAAATTTAAGATACATTTTGGATGTAACTGGTTTTGTCTACATAATGCAATAGTGTCTTAGGCCAGGTTCCCCAAATCCTGAGGCAAAATCCACATGCTTTTATCCGGAGGTTATAACCTCAGGGAAACAAAGATGGAGAAAAAGGACAATGAAGAAAAACATACAAAATGAAACTTTAAGAAGCTGACCACAGCTTCCACCAAAAGCACAGTTGTCTGCTTCATCACACTCACATCTGTATTAAGGTGGTGTGGAAAAGCTGGTCCTCATAACGTCTTGTTAGGAAGGAAGGATGGGCATCATTATGTTACTGGCTTCCTAGGGCTATGGAGGCACCATCCACTGAGAGCAGCAATGTCATCTTCTTTGACGTAACTCATTCATGAGCAGGGCGTGCCAGCAAGTGGCCATGAGCCAGTAACACTACTAACCTTCCTAAAGCTTGAAATTTTGATGCAACAGGGAAGCATGGAGGCTAGAGCCAAGGCACTCTAAGGGCATGACGTGAGAGACATGGAGGATATTCTGCAGCAGGCCCAATAGACTGAGAAGGCAGAATGAACACACAAAAATTAGTTGTATTTCTATACAGTAACAATGAACAACCTGAAAGAGAAAGTATACAAAAACAATTCTATTTACCATAGCATCAAAAAGAATAAAATATTAACACTTAGGAATTAACTTGAACAAGGAGTGAAATAGTTATACAATGAAAACTGCAGAACAGGACAGTCTTTTCAACAAATGGTGGGAAAACTAAACAGCAACATGCAAAAGAAGTTGGATGTAACACTACATGTAAAAATTAACTTAAATGCATTAAAGACCAAAGTGTAAGACCTAAAACTATAAAAGTCTTAGAAGAAAACACAGGGTAAAACCTCCACAAAATTTCACTTTGCAATGGATTTATTGGATATGACACCAAAGGCACAGGCAACAAAAAAAAAATAGACAAATTGGACTTTTTGAAAATTAAAAAACAATTGTGGATCAAAATATGATGTCAACAGAGTAAAAGGGCAGCCCATGGAATAAGATATAAATTCTTACCTGTGTTTTCACTCCTTGTTCACATTAATTCTCAAGCCCTTGTGCACCTGTGGGTAAAAATGTAAAATGATACAGCCATGGTGGAAAACAACATGGTGGTTTCTCAAAAAATTAAAAATATAATTGCTACATGACTCAGAAATTCCACTTCTGGGTATATACCCAAAAGAATTGAAAGCAAGGTCTTAAAGAGATATATGTAAACTCATGTATTATTTGTAGTAGTTAAATGTGGAAGCAACTTAAGTATCTATCAACAGATGAAAAGATAAGCAAAATGTGATATGGCATATAATGAAATATAATTATGGAATTAAAAAGCAAGGAAATTCTGATATATGCTATAACATGGATGAAACTTCAGGACATTATGTTAATAAAATAAGCCGGTCACAAAAAGACAAATAGTGTATGATTCTACTGGTGTGATGTACTTAAAGTAATTAAAGCTATAGAGACAGAGAGTAGAAGGATAGTTTCCAGGAGACGGGGGAGATGGAAATGAGGAGTCATTATGGTTATAGAGTTACAGTTTTACCAGATGAAAATAGTTATGGAGATGGATGGTGGTGATAGTTGCACAACATTACAAATATATTTTACACCATTGAACTGTGCACTTAAAAATGTTCAATTTTATGTTATGTGTATTTAGCCACAATAAAAAAAAAGAAAAACAAGATAAGCTAGAGGTTCTCAGGGCTGATTGTGGGGCAGAGGTGGACTACAAGGGGCGTGATGATGGATGTGTTCTGTATCTTGATTTTAGTGACATTTATACAACTTTATGTGTTTGTCAAATTTTACATTAAAAAGAATGAGTTTACTATCTGTAAATTATATATCAATAAAACTGACTAGAAAATTTAAAAATACAATCTTCAAATTAAAAAAAAAATTACATTGACCACCCTAAAAAATTGCAACCTGATGGCTTACTGCCCTCCACTGTCACCAGCATTCCCAATCCACCTTCTCAGCTTCTCTTTTTGTCATGACACTTACTACTCTCCATTTCAATAAATGATTTGCTTACATATCATGTTTATTGTTTATTGCCTACCTAACCCACTATACTAAAAATCCTCAAGGGAATAGATTTTTATCTCTTGTTGACTGAATAATCCAAGAAACCATAATAGTGTCTTTAACATAGTAGACATTCAATAAATATTCATTAATTTATAAATTACTGTGAAGAAAAAATATGTTATATAAACCCAGAATTATTTTCAGACAAAAGTAGAAGAAAACCCTACCTAGAATGATTACCAGAAAATGGGGATTCAGCTGGATGCGGTGACTCACGCCTATAATTTCAGCACTTTGGTAGGTTGAGGCAGGAGGATTGATTGAGTCAGGAGTTCGAGACCAGCCTGGACAACATAGCAGGACCCTGTCTCTACAAAAAATAAAAATATTAGTTGGATGTGGTGGCTCATGCCTGTAGCCCCAAATTACTCAGGAGGCTGAGGTGGGAGGATTGCTAGAACCCAAGAGTTTGAGGGTGTGGTGAGCTATGATCACACCACTGCACTCCAGCCTGGGTGACAGAGCAAGATCCTATCTCAAAAAAAAAAAAAAAATGTGGAGTCATTTGCTCACATGGCAGAAAAATCCAAAATAGGCCTAGCTTCATGTACAGCTTAAGGAGGACTATGAAAGCTGTCACCAGACTCTGTTTCTTTCTATCAGTGTTTTGGTCCATTATTTTCCTCCGTGTTTCACAGTTCTAAATTGGCTGCAATAGCACCTCACAACTTCCCAGATCACTCTCTTGTGAAAGAGAAAATACTTCTTCCCTGATACTCAAGTATCGGTGATTTGGGCTTGATCCTGTCCTTTGGGGCCAGGACACTGGAATGTGTCAATGACTGGAGGCCTTGGCCACATATCCCACATGTAAGGGAGAAGGCACCATCATCCTAAATGCAGGGGTTTAGAGTGGTGCTTTAGTATCTTGTATATTTTAAATATTTTAAATAAAGTAATGATTAAGAACATGACGATATGAAAATCACCTCACTAGTTAAACACAGATTATTTCAGAGATTGAGCAGAAATAACCCTGAAAAATGGTTTGCAAATAGGGTAGCCTCAGCCAGTCCAAAACCTACCCTACCCTGGAGGTCTCACATTTGATCCATAATGTCACCTCATATATGTGTTTTTAAAAGCATCATGCATGCACTAAAAAATGCAAAAGAAATTGTAGGAGAACATAAGACTAACAATTATGAAGCAAAAAAAAAAAAATTCTATCCACCACAGTAGTCTCAGAATAAAAATAAAAAGAATTTTTATAGGTTATTCTTTGCATTCTGAAGTATAGATATATATATCCAAATATACTGGCTTATATTTATGTCCATCAAGCTCTAAGGCCTTCTGATAATTTTCAATCTAGTGTTTATAAAAAAGAACTTTTAATTTAATTTATTAAATGCTTAAAGTAAAAAATAATGAAATATGACTTAACCTTTCCCCAATTCATATTTAGGTCATTTATTATATTCGCCTTTCCTAATAAAGATCTTAAACCATTTTTGGAATAAAGTAAGTTTAAATAGTATGGACAATACTTAATTTCCTGACATGACTCCCCATTCTTCTTAAGGTTTTGTCCCTTCTGAATGTTTACAAGTAAATGTGCATGCACGGTTGGAATTTCACCTAATGGTATTCTATTTTAAGTCTACATAACCAGGAACAGATTGCATCTAAATAAAGAGAGAGAACAGCTCTATTTTCTTTAGCTTTAAAACTATCAATCGCATTAGTCTTGTAGATCAATATATTTATCTTAAAGTAATATCATATGTCAGCTAAAGAGTCTTTTCCTATATAATTATCACATAATAATCAGTTAAATGAGTATTAATTATTTTGGCATTATCTCCCACGACGTGAACACTTAAATAGAAGCCTGTGTTAAACTTATCGCCCTTGTTAAAGAGCAGTCCTCTGTGTCTCTCGGTCATAACATGTTAGCCTTAGAAGAGACCCCTAGATCATCTAGTTGGAAGTTATTCATTTGACAAGTAAGTTGTACTCACCTCTAACAGAATTGCCACTAGAAGCCAATTCTCATGATTCAATGCAATGGTACAATAACTCATATTTCTTTTCATTCTTATGTTCCGTTATTTTATAAATAAATATAAAACCTATAATGTATGTTCAAGTCTCTCTTTAAATTTGGTTAGTAGTTTAAAAGCAAAAGTTTCTACTTGATTGATATGTAATCTAATATAACTCAGGGTTTTTCTAGGCCTTTCTGGACCGCATATTTTAATGAGACATGTTGCCATGTGCATGACATTGGACTTTCGCGTACCCTAAAATCTCACCCAATTATTACTGGGACTCCCTGGAGTGTTACTTATAGGTTGTTGAGTGTTTATGCACCCAAAGAGTGTGAGTATACCAGTGTGAAGACCACTATGCTACATCACCCCCCAACACACAGACATGCTACATACTTTACCATACTATCAGTAAGCTTAGAATTTTTAATTGAATAAATATTCAAATTTCCTTTTATTATGCCTGCGTAAACATTACACACTAGAAGCATGTAGCATATAATGATGCTAAGTTCTTTTTTGTACTAATTTTCTTGGCATCTGATTTTTTCAAAAATATTTTTTATTGAAGAAGAGACATACAAAAGGTATGGCAATTGTACATGAATTTTTGCAAAATGAATGTACTTGAAAATCCAGAATTTAAATCCAGAATTATAATATTACTAGGCACCCAAGAAGACCCTTTGGTCTTCCAGTCATTACTACTCCAGAGATAGTAATCACTGTCCAGACTTCTAATATCATTAATTAATTTGCCTATTTTCTTTTTATAATTTACACAAATAGATTATGTAAACATTCTTCTGTCTGTGGCTCTTTTCACTCAACATTACCTATGTGGATTCATTTTCTGTATAGCATTCCGTCACATGCAAATACCACAATTTATTCATTCTACTGTTCATGAACGTGTGAATTATTTTTAAAAAGTTTTAGGCTATAGCAAATAATGCTTTTCTGTTGGCTGTACAAATAGCCTCAAAATGGCTGTGGTCATAGGGTGTTTGTATGCGTGGCTTTATAAACACTACCAAACAGTTTTCCAAGTGGCTGTACCTGTTTATTTTATTATCTATTTATTTATTTTTAATTGATAAATAATAATTATAAATATTTATGGGATATAATGGGATGTTATGATACACGTATGCATTATAGAATGGTCAAATCAGGATAGTAAGCGTATCCATTCACTTCATCTATTTATACTTTCTTTGCAGTGAAAACATTTAAAAGCTACTCTTTCAGCAATGTTAAAATATACAATATATTATTATTAACAATAGCCATCGTGCTGTGCAATAAATCACTAGAATATATTCCTCCTATCTAACTGAAACTTCGTACCCTTTGACTAACATCTCCTTTCCTGTCTTCCTCCCCACCCCTCAGCAGCCATTGACAGCCTCTGGGAACTGCCATTCTCCTCTACTTGTATGAGTTCAACTTTTTTAGATTTCACATATAAATGAGATCATGCAGTATTTTTCTTTCTTTGCCTGGCTTATTTTAATCAGCATAATGTTCTCTAGATTCATCCATGCTGTCAAAAATGACAGAATTTCCATCTTTTTAAGGCTGAATAGTATTCCACTCCATACAGGGCTGTCTGGAAAATTTCTAGCCATTGTTAATATAATGAGAAGAGTTACATGGCTGGATACTTTCAGGACAGCACTCCTATATACTACGTTTTCTTTTTTTTTTTTTCAATTTTAGAATTTTATGAAAGTACATACATTTTGGTCACATAATTTGCTTTTGTACAATAAGAGTCAAAGTTATAATATAAGTGCTCCTTTTAGCCAGTTAGTGTGCATTATACTCGTTAGGTGTGAATTTTAACATCTCCTCCTCCCCCCTCTCACCTGTTTGATTTACCTTGAATTTTACTTCCATATGTGCACGTAAGTGTTGATCGATTAGTTCCAATTTAGTATTGAGTATATGTGGTATTTGTTTTTCCATTCTTGTGATACTTCACTAAGAAGAATGGCCTCCAGTTATATCCAGGTCGTTACAAAAAGTTGGTTCTTTGAAAAGATCCACTTTTATACTACATTTTCTGTACCCATTCATCCACCGATGGGCACCTATGTTATAAGGCTTTTTATTACAAATGGGATTTGGAGTTTATGTTTACATTTATCAAATGATTTTTTATGCTTTCTTGGCTGTACCAACTTAGCCTTCATTTAGTGAAATACAAGAATGTTGATTTTAACATACACTCACCAACAATTTTTGGTATTTTTCTGGCTTTTAAATTTTATACATTCTGGTACATTTATAGATGTATTTAATTGTAGTTTTGGTGGTGTGTTTTTGTTTTGTCTTTTGTTTTGTTTTGCGGAGTGTTACATTTTATTCATTCAAAACAACAGAATACAGTAAATCAAGGCAAACATTTGCATGCCCTACAAAAACCAAGAATCCAAAGTATACAGTGAAACTGGAAAAAGTGCTCTTACTAGGGTAACTATATAACCTGTTATCCAAACATGGACAATAGACAATTAACCAGACATTTATCACCTGTACCTCCATAGTAGATTTTTTCTTACAACACCCCATGATGTAGTTAATGGTTTGTATATGGAAAAATATAATATGTAAACTGACCTTGATGATTTATGAAATTTCCTCAGAAAGCACAGCAGTTAATTCTGCAAACTGCAGTTCTAACCATTGGATCACTACCAACAAAGAAGTTAAAAGAAGTTTTTTATTTTTCAGATAAATGTACTCTATTTTAGTGTACATTTCGCTGATAACAAATAAATTGGAGCACTTTTTCATGTTTATGGGATATTTAGATAACCTCTTTTACGGAATGTTAATTCCAGTCTTTTAGATTTGAACACAAAATATAAAAT
>NW_012148819.1:972860-975519 GCF_000956105.1 Propithecus coquereli | reverse complement strand
AATTAATGCTGTTTGTTTCTGACTTCAAAAATCTTTCCATATTCAAAGGTCGGATATCTCTTTTTTTCCCTAAAATCTTTATTGTTTTACATTTTAGCTTTAGATCATAATCTATCTAAAATTGATTTTTATTTATGGTATGTGATAGAAATTAGGATTTTTTTTTTTTGGTCATATGCCTATCCAGTTGATACAGCACCACTTATTAAACAGACCACCTGTTTCTTCAATGCATTATTGTGCCAGCTTTATTCTAATTAAGAGATAGTATGAGTGTGTGAGTCGACTTCTATTTTATTGATTTATTTGTCTAACCTGTGCTATACCACACTTTTTTTATCACTATAGTTTTATAAGTTTAATAAATGGCAACGCATGTTCTCCACTTTTTTTTAATCTTCTTCATGATTTTGTTTGTGCTTTTTATTTCCATATAAATTTTAGAATCATCTTGTTAACTTCAAAAAGAAAGGTTTCTAGAATTTTTATTAGGATTGTGTTGAACCTAAGGATCGGTTTAGAATGTACTGACATTTTTTCAATACTGAACTTCAATTTATGAAAATGATGTTTTCCTTCATTTATTGGTATAACCTTTAATTTCTCTCAATATGTTTTTTAGAGTCCTTGTGAATCTGCTAAATTTTATTGGGACCATTTAATATTTTTGATGTTGTTGCAAATGTTGTCATTTAAAAATGCTATTTTAAACCTATTTATAGCTAGAATATAAATATAAAAGTCATTTTTGTATGTTAACCTGATAAATTATCATTTAGCTTTAATAATTTATATATAAGTTCTTTTGGACTTTGTACTTACACAATTTCATCTGAGTAATGATGGCTATATTCCTTCCTTCTCAACCTTTATACTTTTTAATTATTTTCTTGCCTCGTACCAGCTATGACTGCCAGTACAATTCTGATTACAAATGACAAGAGAAGGTATCCTTGTATTTCCAGTTCAGGGGAAATTTTTCAAAATTTCACTACTAAGTATTGTGTTTTCTATAGGATTTTTGTAGATATTTTTCAGATTGAAGATGTTACCTTCTTTTCCTAGTTGGATAAGGCTTTTTATTACAAATGGGATTTGGAGTTTATGTTTACATTTATCAAATGATTTTTCTCCTTTGTTCTATAAGTAAAGTGAATTACACTGATTTATTTTCAGTTGCTACACTAACTCCGTATTCCTGGTATATACCCAACTTGTTGTGATATATTACTTTTTTATGTATTACTGGACTCACATAGTTATTTTGGAGGAAGGAATCATGACAGAAACTGGCAAGCATTGCATTTTTCACAGCCAGCTAACTTAACACTTGGTGCAGTTTTTTCAACTTTCCTTGATTCTGTAAGAAGCCCTGACCATCATTCACCTAGGTTCCTTCTCTGATAAAAATTCCATGTTAAAAAAACAAAAAGGACTTTTAGCAATCCCAAATCTATTCTACAAGCATAGCAAGATTATAAAAATGAAAACTCTCATCAGTTTTTTAAAAATTAACTTTTCTTATAAATACCATAATAGTTATTTTAAATCTTGGACAAACATCTACTTTCATCTGTAGTTGGTAAAACTAAGAACATTAAAATAGCGAGGCATCCTGTTCTTATTAATAAGGCCTACCCATAGGAGAAACTGTTTTACCAGACCCCAACGTGCTGGGCCTTTATCAGAGTCTGGCACACCTGAGGGAAGGGAAATGACCAACTTCAGGCCCCTCTAGCCCTCTGGTTCCAACTAGGGGTGGAGAGAGGTGCTGAGAAGCACTTGTGAAGTTCATAGTCCAGAGACAGAGGCTCATGAAAGACTGAGACCCGATCATAGGACTATAGAGTGCTCCCCCTCCCCCCACAGCTTACTACCACATTACTGCAGGCCTATTGATATTATTTCTTTTTATCAAGAAAAAAATTACAAGATATACCCATAGCAAAAAACACATTTTGGAGAGGCAGAGCAAGCATCAAAAACAGACATGGAGGAGATATTGGTGTTATCAGAGCAGGAATTTAAAATAACTGTGATTAATATGCTAACAGCTCTAAAGGATAAAGCAGACAGCGTGCAATAACAAATGAGCAATGCAAGCAGAGAGATGGAAATCCTAAAAAAAAAAAAAACAAAAAGAAATGCTGGAAATCAAAAGTACTGTAACAGAAATGAAGAATGCCTTTGATGACCTCATCAGTAGACTGGACATGACTGAGGATCTTAGAGCTTCAAGATAGATCGATAGAAACTCCAAAGCTGAAAAATAAAGAACAAAAACAAGACTGGAACAACAAAAAAAAAAACCAGAACAGAATATCCATGAACTGTGAGACAACTACAAAAGATATAATATACATGTAATGGCTATGAATGAAGAAGAAAGGAAGGAAGAGAAATTTGAAACAATAATGACTGAGAATTTCCCCGAATTAATGTTAGACACCAAATCACAGATCTAGGAAGCTCAGAGAACACCAAGCAAGGTAAATGACAAGAAAAAAAAATACCAAAATACTACAGAAAGACATATAATATTCATACTACAGAAAAGAAAGAAGAAAAAAATATCCTTAAAGAAGCCAGGAGGTGGGGGACAACTTACATATAGAGGAGCAATGATAGAAAATATATACAACTCCTCAGAAACCAAGAA
>NW_012148819.1:971117-972810 GCF_000956105.1 Propithecus coquereli | reverse complement strand
AAAAAAAAGAAAAACAAGATAAGCTAGAGGTTCTCAGGGCTGATTGTGGGGCAGAGGTGGACTACAAGGGGCGTGATGATGGATGTGTTCTGTATTTTGATTTTAGTGACATTTATACAACTTTATGTGTTTGCCAAATTTTACATTAAAAAGAATGAGTTTACTATCTGTAAATTATATATCAATAAAACTGACTAGAAAATTTAAAAATACAATCTTCAAATTAAAAAAAAAATTACATTGACCACCCTACAAAATTGCAACCTGATGGCTTACTGCCCTCCACTGTCACCAGCATTCCCAATCCACCTTCTCAGCTTCTCTTTTTGTCATGACACTTACTACTCTCCATTTCAATAAATGATTTGCTTACATATCATGTTTATTGTTTATTGCCTACCTAACCCACTATACTAAAAATCCTCAAGGGAATAGATTTTTATCTCTTGTTGACTGAATAATCCAAGAAACCATAATAGTGTCTTTAACATAGTAGACATTCAATAAATATTCATTAATTTATAAATTACTGTGAAGAAAAAATATGTTATATAAACCCAGAATTATTTTCAGACAAAAGTAGAAGAAAACCCTACCTAGAATGATTACCAGAAAATGGGGATTCAGCTGGATGCGGTGACTCACGCCTATAATTTCAGCACTTTGGTAGGTTGAGGCAGGAGGATTGATTGAGTCAGGAGTTCGAGACCAGCCTGGACAACATAGCAGGACCCTGTCTCTACAAAAAATAAAAATATTAGTTGGATGTGGTGGCTCATGCCTGTAGCCCCAAATTACTCAGGAGGCTGAGGTGGGAGGATTGCTAGAACCCAAGAGTTTGAGGGTGTGGTGAGCTATGATCACACCACTGCACTCCAGCCTGGGTGACAGAGCAAGATCCTATCTCAAAAAAAAAAAAAAAATGTGGAGTCATTTGCTCACATGGCAGAAAAATCCAAAATAGGCCTAGCTTCAAGTACAGCTTAAGGAGGACTATGAAAGCTGTCACCAGACTCTGTTTCTTTCTATCAGTGTTTTGGTCCATTATTTTCCTCCGTGTTTCACAGTTCTAAATTGGCTGCAATAGCACCTCACAACTTCCCAGATCACTCTCTTGTGAAAGAGAAAATACTTCTTCCCTGATACTCAAGTATCGGTGATTTGGGCTTGATCCTGTCCTTTGGGGCCAGGACACTGGAATGTGTCAATGACTGGAGGCCTTGGCCACATATCCCACATGTAAGGGAGAAGGCACCATCATCCTAAATGCAGGGGTTTAGAGTGGTGCTTTAGTATCTTGTATATTTTAAATATTTTAAATAAAGTAATGATTAAGAACATGACGATATGAAAATCACCTCACTAGTTAAACACAGATTATTTCAGAGATTGAGCAGAAATAACCCTGAAAAATGGTTTGCAAATAGGGTAGCCTCAGCCAGTCCAAAACCTACCCTACCCTGGAGGTCTCACATTTGATCCATAATGTCACCTCATATATGTGTTTTTAAAAGCATCATGCATGCACTAAAAAATGCAAAAGAAATTGTAGGAGAACATAAGACTAACAATTATGAAGCAAAAAAAAAAAAATTCTATCCACCACAGTAGTCTCAGAATAAAAATAAAAAGAATTTTTATAGGTTATTCTTTGCATTCTGAAGTATAGATATATATATCCAAATATACTGGC
>NW_012148819.1:957841-959069 GCF_000956105.1 Propithecus coquereli | reverse complement strand
TGCTTATGTATATATCATATGTATATATGTATGGGGGATGTCTGGAAAGTATCAGCCATTGTTAATATAACGAGAACAGTTACATGGCTGGATACTTTCTGGACAGCCCTTGTATATTCTTATGTATACTTATATATGAACAAAATGAGTGACAGCAGTGATACAAAGAGCTGGAGGGAGAAATTAGGATTTTTTTGCTGTAGTAAGAACATCATACTACCCATGAAGCAATAGAATGTTATTTGAAATTGGACTTGGGTTACTTCTATATTGCAAACTATAGGGCAACCATTAAATAAAGTTAAAAAGAAAAAAAGAAGTACAACTGATATGCCAAGAAGGAAGGGGAAATGGAATAAGATCAAATGCTCATTTAAAAACCACAAAAGGCAGAAAAAGAGTGGAAGGCAAAAACAGGAAAAAAGAACAAGGGTAACAAATAGAAAACAGTAATAAATATGATAGATATAATCCAACTACATCAATAATCACTTTGAACATCAACGGTTTAAAAACAACCTTAAAAGATAGAGATTATCAAAGTAGATTAAAAAAAAGAAGACTCTATAACATGTTGTTTACAAGAAATCTGTCTTAAATATAAAGCTGGTGGGAATGCAAAAGGGTACAGCCACTTTGCAAGAGAGTTTGGCAGTTTCTTAAAAAATTAACATACTCTTACCATACAGTCCAGCAACCATGCTCCTTGGCATTTACCCAGTGTAAAATTCTTGTGTCCACATAAAAACCTGCACATGGATATTTATAGCAGCTTTATTCATAATTGCCAAAACTTGGAAGTAACCAAGATGTCCTTTGGTAGGTGAATGGATAAAGAAAACATAATATACCCAGATGGTGGAATAATATTCAACACTAGAAAAAATGAGCTATCAAGTTATGAAAAGACATGGAGGAAACTTAAATGCATATTTAAGTGAAAGAAACCAATCCAAAAAAGCTACGCACTGTATGATTCTAACTCTCTGATATTCCGAAAAAGACAAAACTATGGAGACAGCAAAGGAGATTAACAGTTGTTAAGAGTTAGGGAAAAGTTTCTAAATAAGCAGAGCACAGAGGACTTTTTAGGGAAATGAAACTACTCTGTATGATACTAGAATGGTAGATGCATGTCATTACACATTTGTCCAAACCCACAAAATGTACACCACCAACCGTGAGTCCTAATGTAAACTACAGACTGAGTGATAATGATGTGTCAGTG
>NW_012148819.1:955255-957261 GCF_000956105.1 Propithecus coquereli | reverse complement strand
ATTTTAGTAATCACATAAATATAAGCCAAGAAAAAGAAATATCATTTTTCAGCCTCGTGAAAATATTATGACTCATACTGTTGACAAGTAGAAAAGAGAAATGAGCATGTTTAACTTCTTCTGATGTAAATATAACTGTAAGTATGGCAAAGTGTGACGAGATTCTGTTTAGGGTTATCACAAGGCTGATATTAAGGTATTGACTGGAGGTGCTAGAGAAATATCCACTTTCAAGCTCATTCTTGTTATTAGCAAAATTCAGTTTTTTATGGCTATAGTACCAAGTCCGCTGTTTCCGTGTTAGTTGTCAAATGAAGAATTGGTGGCACTCTCAGATTCCAGAAAGAGCTCCTCAATCTTTCAACCAGCAAATCCTGTGTATCAAATCCTACTCATGCTTTGACTGACTTCTTCCATCTCTGACATCTAGATTCGTATTTGAAGGGATATGATTAGAATAAACTCCAAAGCACAAAATCAAGGGATCTGGGACATTAATTACATCTACAAAATTCTTTGATCAACTGATGTTGGACCTTAATTACATCTGCAAAATTCCTTAACAGCAGAAGCTACATTGGTATTTAATTGGATAACTGAGAATGTGTGTGTACCGGTGGCAGAAATCCTAAGGACTATCCTAGAATTGTGCCTACCACAAAGCCAAAACAGAGTATATTATGGCCTCCAATTATATATAGATAAAGAAATGCATATACAGTTACACATTTATGCATGCTTTCTGTAAAGATAGAACACAGATAACAGTATATAGATGATATAGTTACATATAATATATACATTTATACTATATATATGCATATGTATGTGTGTGTGAGACAATTTGATATATGATTTTAATGTTCACCTGCTAATTATTAGTATTGGAATTTTTAGATAAAGTACGCTATAACTTTTTTAAGAAATAAATACATTTTGGACCCTGTATAGAAGTTCATATCTCCAGAAATAAAATAAACTCTTTTTAACATATTTACCTATCAAATGGTGTTACCAATGTTAAGCTTTCAAACCAGAGTCCATATTGACAGTATCAGAGGGAGCTTATATAGAGGCATGAAAATACACTTAGAAATTTTTCAGTTACTTTGAGCAGTTAAAATCCTGTTTTGAAGCATGTTCAATTGAGAATTAAAAGTTCAAATATTGATTTGCATAGGAAATTAGCAATTAAATACCCGTAAAATTAACTTGCACCTGCCAATTGATGTACCAATTAAGTTTGTAGATACCTTAAAAAAAACTTCTTGAGAAAAAATTTCTGACATTATTTGACAATAATCTGTTATAGATGTTTGAAAGTACATAATTCTGCAGAAAGGTACATGTGATGGACATGAGAATGTACCCTGTAGACATCCAACTATAGGGAATATAACTGACCAAGGGCCCAGCTGCCATGCTCTGAAATTCATCAACAGGTTGACACACGGGTTAGACTTCCTATGGACAGCTCACTGCCAGTGACTGAATGCAACAAGGATACTAGCACAAATCTGTGCTTGAGATACCCAGTACTTCAACTGCTGCCTTTGGCTGAAGAGCCACCAAATGATGACTTTGCCACCTGTATTTGGTTGAATTTTATCCCCCAAAAAGATATGTTGAAGTTCTAAACCTGGGTAACTGTGAATGTGACCGTTTTTGGAAATAGGTTCTTTGCTTATACAATCAGGCTAGGTGAGATAATATTCATTAGGGTAGTCCTAAATCCAATGAGTGGTGTTCTTACAAAGAAAGAGAGCTTTTTGGACCCACAGAAACATAAAAGGAAAATTGACCATGTGAAGATGGAGACAGAAATTAGAGTTCTACAGGTACAAACCAGGGAATGCCAAAGATTGCTGGCAACCACCAGAAACTAGGAAGAGGCAAGGAAGGATTCCCCTCTGCAGCCTTCAGAGAGAGAGCATGCCCCTGCTGACACCTTTATTTTGGATTTCAGGCCTCCAGGATTATGAGAAAATAAAGTTTTGCTGGTTTTT
>NW_012148819.1:923282-951840 GCF_000956105.1 Propithecus coquereli | reverse complement strand
TATTCTTTAATTTTGAGAAGTTATCATTTGTGTGAGGTTGATGCAGTCAAATATTGTTGAAATGAAAAAATGACTGAACAATTGTCTCATATATTTGAGAATGATTTTGGAGTCCTTCTTTGATATACTTATATTCTGGGTACAAAGTTGACAAGGGCAATGTTGGGTAGCCCCTAAGACTTGCTTAGAATTTTACAATTTACGAAGCCCCAGTGCAATAGACTTCACATCAGTCTGCCAGCCCACCTCTATTCTCTTTCCAGGAGATTTTTTAAAAAGACAAACCTGACATTATCACTTTCAACTTTAAAATCTCTTCACTCTTCATTGCTCTCAAAATAAAATGTAATCTTTTTATGGTGACATAAAAGAGCCTTCAAAACTCAATCCCAAACGATCTTTACGGTCTCATTTCCCACCATAAACTTCCCTTCTAACATACATTATACTCCAAGTTCTCTGAAGAAACTGTGTGTTTTAATACCTCTGGCTTTTTTATTGGCTGCTTTGTATGCCTAAAATTTTCTTCCCATCCCTCACTGAAAACTTCTGCCCAACTTTAAAGACCGATTGGAATATTATCTCCTCAAAGCAGCACTCTGTAATCCCTAGAAAAAGTCTATTACCATAGCTCTCCGTAAATGTCTACACCTAGATGATTTGTAATGCATTATGATCTCCTTACGCATCTATCTGTTCCAGTAGGCTATGATCTTCCTGAGATGAGTCACTATATTTTCACATCTTTTGTATCACCACTCAAATATGAGTGAATGGATGATGCTTACTTGTATGATTTTGACTTTGACGTGTACAAGGGAAGCATGACTTGGCTTTCCATTCCACTTTAACATCATGATGTAAAAAAAAAAAAACAGAGAGTCTCTGAGTGGGTGCCCATTCTCTGCCTAGGAGAAACCTTATGCAACACTGACAACTGATATTTTGCCAACTTGGGAAGTAATTACAAGAGGGATAATGATTGGCACCAGACAATGACTTCCCAAACATTCAGGCATCCTTTGCTCTGGAGGGAAGCAAATATTCCTAGGAAGTAGAAATTCCTAGTAAATTATTGAAGATAATTATGGTTTACCAATACTATTTGAATAAGAAATTACTTGGAAGAATATCAATCTTCAAGTTTTCTTATAATCCCTCTATTCTTGGAACAAAAGATTGCAACTGTCTATATGGCTTTCCACCTGCCTTCCAGATCGTGGCCCTGTTCCAATAGAAAGCTTTCTTTGCCTACCTTGGGTGCTCCATGTCACTATGCCATCACAATATTTCACCTACATTACTATCACTATATTTACTACTTTGTATTATAATTTTGTTTGCAGGTTGTAACTTTCTCAAAAGAGGCTGGATCTTAGTCATCATTTATCCCTATATCCTAACACAGGTCCAGGGAAAATTATCAGCATTTATTAATATGCACTGGGGGAAAGCATCAATCAATGAATCAACATTATAAAATTTAAACTTCTAGTTCAGGGATTATAAAACCTAATTTAGTTATCTAAATCCTCATGAAAAATTTGCTGTATCCTTTCTCCATATGTAGGATTTTTTTTAAAAAATGTTAAAAAAATTAGAATTCCTAAATATGAAAGTTAAAATTTCCACCTTCAGCTCTACTCAAGCATGTTAGTTATACTCCCATGCATTGGCTAGAGTGCCTAAATGGGCTTAAGATACTCTGTTGTTAGGACAGAAAATATTAAAAATAATAGCATATAAAGAAATTGCATGGAGTAAAGAAAACATAATATATAAGCCAGACTCCTTCAAAACCTGACACAAGGTCACTGACTCAAAAACATGTTTACAGTTTGCTACATTTGGATATTTGGGTGCACAATTTCATTTCTAATTTCATTTCTAAGTTCTTTTTTTAAATACTGTGTTCTATAAAAACAAGAATAACCTTTTGGAGCTGTTCATAATACCACTTTGGACTTTATAGAGAAACTTTACTACAACAGAAAGGCTAAAATTATTTTGGGAGAACAAGAGTCTTCAGACCAATAAGCAGTTTCTATGAATGAGGCTAGAAATACATATATTTTTAATATAGATTATACTTGAAAAAAGAAAATGACATGGATTTGATACCTTTTCCCTTTGGGCTATAAAGCCAAACAGAATAACGAAGGAAGTTTGTGCTTATATAATCCTCTTGGAAGATGCCAGAAAAGTAAGGATTTAGGATCCAAAGATATACATGAAGCAACATAGAAGTATTGGGAGTCCTGTGAAAACAAGGTTTCACTATTCTAAAGTTCTTCGTGGCTGATGAGTGGGGAATACAGAATAAGGAGCTGCTTTCTTTCAAACTTAGCTGTCTAAGAAGAACAAGACCACTTCCAGGACAATTTTGAGATAGCAAATGACTTTAGCATGAACTCATATTTACTAGATAGCTATACCAGCATTCTCTGGCCCCTTTCCCCTAGAGTTCTTACCTAGCAAAGAAAAGTACCTTGTTTTCTTGAGGGTTAGTGCTGTGTGATATACTTCATATCTCTTTACAGGTGTAGTTATTTTCATGATTTGCATACGATAAATACTCAACTTTGCTACCTTTATAACAAAAAGGGCATAGATTCAGTTTAAAAAGGACCTGGATTTGAACACCTCCTCTATCAATAATAAGCAATTATGTTTGGGCAGTTGGAATAAAAGCAAATTTTATTATAATGTTAGCAAGTTTAAAATTATGGGAATGCCAATTTTATAGACTAAAAGGAGAATACATGTAGTCATGCACCTAATGGATAGCAGATTCTTGTTATTGTTGATATTCTAGAGACGGCTATTGTTAATCACTTGGAACTTAGAGCAGAAATACAACCCTTGTAGGAGAGTTCTCTAGAAATGGAGATGAGAAGGACAAGGCTAAGTTCTTTCCTCGCCTGAGAGGTACTTGTGTAGCGTTTTTGTAGGGCCCAGTAATCACTTGTGATTCTTGGTTTACTCCGACATGAATTTGGAAGCTTCCACTCTCAGTTTTAAAGTGGATGTGAAGTATAGAGATGAATGGTCCTTTTCGTACTGAATGGCTTTAAAGATATCTTTGCACAGGATAAACTTATCAGGAGTGGCAAGTGATAAATGAGGGTTATAAAAATTTAGGAATCTTTTACTTACCCTAATTGATGGCTCTCACAAGAGGATTCATAACTTTTTTGCTAGTTGCTCTTTACTTTCTTCAATGTCTGAAGTCTTAAAACTTGGAGAGTTTGAGGGGTTTTTGTAAAGTTAATTAATGTTAATTGTGTCATGAATTACTTCAAGGAGTCTGTGAGTGATGGACTCAGAGAAGAGGGTCGATACCATTTAATGTTCAATAGGGATAATGCTGGTCTTTGGCACTGGTTCACGATCATTAGGGTGTGCTGAAGCTTGTCAAGAACAGCTCTAAAGATCAGTTGCTCGTGGCAATTAAAACAATTGAAAATGACCTGGTATTACATTATACATGATGCAACACTGCTCTCCCTATGAACAAACTTTCATTCCATTAGTGATTTTCAATTTCGTACCAAGCACTGCAATTTATTTTTCTTAGTTACCTTGCTATGACTGTCTCTGTACTTCTAGCAGGATATTATTAATATTTATCCTATTATCTCATACAGCATTTCATGCTTAAAGCACTTTGCAATCTTAACTAATTAATCTTTATATCCTGCCTAAAAGGATGGTAAATACCCTTTTAGACTTAGGGAAACTGAGTTGAGAGTGGTTAAGAATTGTCCATCAAGAAAATTATCTGATAGGTTACAGGGTCTGGGTTTAGGCTTTGTTTTTTCTTCCCCTTGGAACTAAAATTAACGAACGTTTGGTCCTGAAAGAACATACTCTGAAATCTAAATGACCCCTGCCTTCCACAAAAATAAATGAAATAATTTTTTAGCAAAATTTGTTTCTCAGGCAAAAAAAAAATTTAAATTCAGAAGTATTCATTT
Organism: Propithecus coquereli; assembly: GCF_000956105.1. Taxonomy (NCBI): domain Eukaryota; kingdom Metazoa; phylum Chordata; class Mammalia; order Primates; family Indriidae; genus Propithecus; species Propithecus coquereli. Next base: position 947,863 of record NW_012148819.1, on the reverse strand, counting down.
AAAACAATTTTGTCCGGATGACTGAAATTTATCCTAAAATTATTTCACTTTGTGTCTCTTTGGAAATGCTAAATAATGTGAGGTGCACATGGAAAGGGACCTATTGCTGGTATGAGGCTTTGTCCTGAGGGACCATTGTGCTGACAACAAATATGTTCATTACGTAGGTAGTTAACCCAGGCGAAAGGGAAATAACCAAAAAAATCTAATAAACCAATAGAAACTGCTTCTACGGAGGATGGTTCCCGTTAAGTGAAGATCTCTATCCCTCTGGATTCAGTTATTTAGGAACTATGGCAGAACCAAATGCTTCTGAAAGACAAAAGGTTGAAAATGTTGAGGTAAGGAGAAAATCCAAAGGGAAGGAGAAAAACCAGCAAGGTTGGGTTGTATGTGGAAACAGAGAAAACACTAAATAAACAAATAAATAGTTATTATAACTATTTGACTGAGGAGGAATTGGAAAGAACAAAATTATAGGTTGCAGTATTCTTCATGAAATGCTGTGCATTATATGACTAAAATCTTCCATAAAGACTAAAAAATTAAATAAAATTCTTGCTGTGGTTGCATATATTTTTTCTTCCTCTGCATCCAAAAATTCATTTTGATTATGTCCTATATAAGGTCAAAAACATAAAATGAGAGGTAAAAAATGTAGCAGATAATAAGAATGTTTCCAAATATGTATTTTATTTATATGCATTGCGTTGTACCTTTTTAGTCTTTTCTGTTCTTTTCTAGTAAACCAATTCTGTTTCTTGTGCCTGTTTTATTCACTCATATTATTTTTGCCTGTGTGGTACTATTTTTACATTTATTTTTGTGTCTTTTAGCAAGGAAGAAGAGAAAGCTGATGAGTTATTTTCAACTTTTTGATTAAAATGTTTGAAGAAATTAACCTCTTATTGATACCTACGATATGCATCACCTTCTGTTAAACTCAAAGAAGGGTTCCAAACAAGTAAGGCTGTGGTTGAACCTATTAGTAAGCCTCATGCTTATTATCTAATTGGGACAATGATACTTAAAAACATAAAACTATAGAGTGATTCTGGTAAATAAATGTCCCCAGTGAATGAATATTACAGTCAGAGACTACCATAGAAATAGTGAGGAGGCAACATCACTTTCAACACTCATGGCACTCATATGTTTACACTTTGAAGGTGAATTCAAGAAAAATTAAAAATTTAAATGTATTTTTAGTTTGGATCATTGAAGTAGTGATCCACCTTTTAGAATCACAGTTTATACATTTTCTAGGAGAAAATGTACACACTTTATCATATCAATGTGTTAGGTTTCAGTCTGAAACCCTCGGTTCTTGGCGTGCCCATGGCCGAAGAATGACCAGACACACCAAAGTTAGGCAAGCACGGAAATGAGGTTTATTGAGGAGAGAAAGGGAGAATTATAGGGCAAGAGCAAGAGAAACGTTTACACAGCATAGTACATACACCACAGACGATGACCAGACACATTGTGCTGCAGGACAGGCAAGAGGGAGGGCCAAGAGAGAGAGCTTGGATATGGTTTGTGTTCTATGTTATAGTGTCTGGATAGGGACCTCCCTTGTGGTTCAGAGGTCACCATGGAACCACTTTGATTAGACAGTTGGGAGTCACATGACCTGAGCCTTAACTACGCATGTGGGTTCGAAGTCATGTTCCGTACTTTAGGGTCGGCATGTGGCTTGGCCCGTGAGCTAGAGAGTACTCTGCACTCTTTTGCAGCTGGCATGCTGAGTTCTGATTGGCAGATTCATTGGGTATTCCCTCCTCCCTTAAGTATAAAGAATTAGGGTGGGGCAGGACCAAGATGGGGGCAACAGCACTCCCTTTCATCCCTAGAAGACCCAGCATCCCTTACTATCTACCTAACACACACATTTAAATGTTAAGGAAAGTAGTGCGTCTGATGTGAATGGAAGATATGAGACTATGTCTTGAATTTGCATTTACTCTCTCCACCTCCTGAGCTTATTCAGCAAATAAGTGTCTGTGATAGGTACTCCAGAGTATCACATGGGTGACTCTTTCATAAAACCAGTGCATTACTGCTGTCTTAGTAGTAGAGTAACCACATCTAAGTGATTTTTTCTAGTTTGTGGATATCTAATGATAGTTATATGTGGTAATTGTGAAGAGAGAGCTCAGAACCATTTTTGGCATAGATCACTTTTTAGACAATAGTAGACATTTAAAAATGTCATGGTGTAAAACACTATACTATTGAGCCTGAATTATTAAATCTGACATACAATATTATGTGATACTGGTTTTAGTAAAGTTGAGGTTGGAAGTTGCTTTCCTGGGGACATTGTTAACTCACATAAAAAGAAAAGTTCATGTGCCTTCAATAATGCTCTTCCAGCATATCAGACAATACGGATTCTTAGTGAGCCTTTTAACACCACCAAAAATCAGGCTACCTAAAGAAAAAGAAAATAGACCCTAAGAAATTCACTTATTATTTTTAAAGCCTCTTCCAGTTCGCATCTTATATCAAATTACTCCCATATTCTTTCTATCAGTATTTCTTCATTCAGATGTTTTAACAATTTGTATTAAAATGTTAAGCTAACGTTCTCTATAAATGGATTTATATCTGACATCCTACCATGTATTGAAATAGTAGTTTTCTGCTATTAAATATATTGCTTCTTTTAAAGCTCTGCTTTCTTGTAGAAAGTACCAAATAATTTTTTAAATTATACCAGAGAATAGCATGTAAATTATTGAGAACAAACTGGTAGAACTCATCTTCTGAGTGAATTTGGAGCTGCCTATTTGTTCCTTCAGCAATACCTAGTAATGCACAAACAGTTCTGTATTAGATTATTTGTCAATGTTATTTTATGAAGAAATTTAATAAAATTTACTACTCTGCAATCCATTGAGCACTTCCTAACTTAATTGTCATATTCTGCATTTCCTGAGATTTACAATTAAAATTGTGATGAGCCAGACATACAAACTATTCCTTTTGTGACAAGACAGGTTATTTGTGTTTTACAAAAAGTACTTGAGATTTTCATTTGTAAAATAAAAATTCTATTAAAAACTGATTTCACTCATCTATAAGTACCTATATGTGATATGTTTTAAGTCTGAATATTTTTCAACCCAATTTTCCTTAATTCCCACCACAAAAAAAGATAGTTCAATTTACTATTTATGCCCATGCCAGATCCAGTTAATAAAAAATAATGGCCCTGACATTTTATATTTTCCAAGGATGATCAAATAAGAAATGGTCTCTAGACCAGAGTAAACATTTATTGTGATTAAGAAATGTTTAGTCTTCCTTATGTTATTGTCACTAGTCACCAATATTACTTCCTAAATCTTTGAGATTATATTAATGTACTAACTTTTAATATTTTTATGCCATTAGTTTTTTAAACTTAAGTTTAATTTGTAGAAAGACCAATACAAGTATGAGAGACCATATTATCAATATTGCTATTTTATATGATAGATAAGAGTTTTATAAATAGAAAATAGTATAAAACCAATAATCAAAGATTGATTTTTATTATATTGCTCCAAAGATAAATTTATCTGTAAGAACTTATGACAATTCCCTACTAGATCTTTTTATAAAACAAGATAGGTTTTACTAAACAAAGACAAAAACGTCCACATTTCTTCATGCTCACTCTTGTTTGTTCTTTCTGATATCTTGGGTAGCTGAAGTGGTAACAAAAAATGTAGCTTAGTTCATGACTTGGTATGGGATATAATATAGGCATTAAATGAAAGAATCAACTTTAAAAACCAATTGTTCATTCATTTCACTACACTGTCAACAATTACCGATTAAATTCCAGATATTGGACTTGCTGATAGGCTGATTAAGAAAACGATAGTATTGTCAGCTGAGGATTTTTGGAAAAGGAGACCATTTGCAGGTAGCATTGATAACAATCCAAGTTCCATTTTAGAAGTGTCTTGATCACTTTTCAATTTGCTTGGAGAAGTTCTGGGCATGTTTAAAATGCTCTGTGTTTGACATTTGGATATTTGTTTCTATAACCCATTTAATGGCTTGGAAAATTAACCTCTTTGAGAGTCAGCAGCCTACACATAAAATGGAATTAATACCTTACAGTATTGGGGAAAAATCACATAATATATATGAAGGTGCTTTGTTGACTGTGGAAAGTTACACAAGTGAATTATTTTGCTGGGAAGACATTTAATTGGAAATATCCAGACGGCATTCATGTAAGTGGAACTTGAATATATAGAACTGTAGATTTATAAATTTAAATTTAAAAAAAGAATTTTAATAGAAATCTTAGGATAAATTGACCTCTCCTAGTCAAAAAGGGGAGAGGGGAAATGGGGAAAAAAGGCAACAGAAGCTAAAGACTGAATCTTAGAATATATGAACAATTACAAAGGAGTAGGAAGAAAAAGAAATCAGATCAAAAATTGAGGTGATGTCCAAATGTGAAAGAGAAATAGGACTGTATAGTCATGGAAGCCAGAGATACCAAGCCTAAGTGACATTAGGCCATGATGGAAAACCACACACCTCATTGACAGATATACAGGTGCTTCTTTATATTCAATGAGCTATTTTCAGTGCATAATCGTGAAGAAAGATTAAGAACTACAGATGGAATAAGAGATATTGTCTTTATCAAGTCTGTCTCATTTATCTCTAAAGTCAATCACTTGCCATATCCAATTGTTTCTGTCTGAACAAATATCTCTTTAATTAATTCCCTCCACTGCCGTGAGAACTTGAGGGGAATGAAATTCTAATAGGTGCTTCCTAGTTTCTCAGACCTCAAACTTAGAGAACCAAATCTAGAGAGAGAGACAAAGAAGACATACAGAACTTCAAGATAAGACTTCTCCAGGCCTGTTAATGTGCTCTGGATGGCATAACAAAATAGCACAGGTTGGGTGGCTTAAACAAAAGAAATTTATTTTCTTACAGTTCTAGAGGCTTGAAGTCCAAGATCAAGGTGCCATCAGGGTTGGTTTCTGGTGATGCCTCTCTTCCTGGCTTGTAGACGCTGCCTTCTCACTATAGCCTCATGTGGCCTTTCTTCACTCCAACATGCAGACAGGAAGATATCTGCTGTCTCTTATTGTTTTCATAAGAACACCAGTCCTATCAGATTAAGGCCTTACCTTTATGATTTAATTTAACCATAATTCCTCCCTAAAGGACCTATCTCCAAATATAATCATGTTGGGGATTAGGGCTTCAACATGTAAATTAGGGAGAGTGGGCAGGAGGGACACAATTAAATCCATAACAAGACTCAAGGTCACCAAGAGCATATGGTGACTAATGGCTGATAACAGTTGATACCATCTAATACCTAATGCATGGGTTGGATAATAGTGTTGAATTAATAAAATATTTTTCTGTGAAGGAAGTAATTTAAAACGAGATATCTGTTTTTCCCCTACTGAAATATCTAACCAACATTTCTCCTGTGTTTTCTCTCTTTGACATTTCAAGTTGTCCTCTACATAGCTATTGAGTTACTTTCCTAAACTTTAGGTCGAATCATTTTACTCCTCTCTTTGAACATCTTCAATGACTCCCCATTGCTTAATGAATAAAATCTAACATTTTAATTATTCATTCAGTTCTCAACAGCCTGGCTCTAACATGTATTTTCAGTCTCATCAATCACTCTGCTCCCCTACCACAAAGGACTCCTCACTGCCACCTGAACTTTCCGTGCTTTCGTTTTTATGACGCTATGCCTCTACTAACAGTGTTTCCCCAGCCTGGAACAACCTGTCTCTGAAGGCTAACATCTAACTTCCAGGGCTTCGGTAAAGCATTGCTCAATGATAAATCACTCCCCAAACTCTTTGAGCATAAGTTAATGGCTTACTTGTCTGTCTTTCCCAAAATATTCGAAGTTTATCAGGGCAGAGAGCACTTATTCATATTTTAACTAACATAGCTAAAACAAACAGCAAAGAAACGGTTTGCATAGTTAAGTGCTACATAATTGCTCAATGAATGAATGAATACATAGTGAGGAAATGAAAGAGGCTATGTAGAAGAGTTCTCAGAAATATTTGATAGGCAAAGAAAAGTGAAAATAAAATGTATTCTAAAGAAGCATATAAGTTGTTACTTTTCTCAAGAGGGAAAAACTATCCTCATTTTATAAAAAGAAGCTAAGAACATGGTTCCTATGACCACCTATATGAAATGGCCTCATAAATGAGAGACAACCAGACTCTAATTTGGTAAGCATTACAAAATACAGCTTGGCTCAAAATGATGTATATATCATTTTCCTGTTCTAGTAAGGAGAACAATATCAAAAAAGATAGATACTAGGGAAAATAATTAAAAATATGTCCTAATTTGTTTTACTGCATAAAGTAAAAATCCCTGTCCCTCTCCTCATAACCCTAGCAAGAGTGAAAAAGTGCCCATGGAAAAACAGTCTGTTGTAGTAAAAAAATCTTTTTCAGAGTTCACAGTATTTTTTCATAAGAAATTATATAGCAGTACAATTAAAATGAAATACTAATTGTAACAAGAAAAGATGGTGGCTGCAGAATATAACTCACATTTAATAGATTTTCTAATGCCTTTCTTTATACCAAAGGGGAGTACCCCTTTAGCCAATAAAGTAAATTTTCTGATCTCCAAATGGATATTTTATCCTTATTCAGGCTGATATTGCGGCGACATCATGAATTTCTCAGACAGCTTTGTGAATCAGCAGAGTATTTCAGAGGAGGAGAACACTGACTACTAAAAGCAAAGTCATTTTTTAAACAGCCTTTAAATAAGTAGATGAAACATTTCATTTGGGGTCAAGGATGCATTTACTCCAGCAACCTGGAAGAGCAGAGAGGGCCAAACCATCTGAGAAGGAATAGAATAATGTTACTGTATCAGCCAAACCTCAAATTATATTGTTTTGCAGGTCAAATATTTTTGACTCTTTCTTTTTAGTATCCATGTCTATGATTCTTATTTCCAAAGAGCTTAAACATTAATATTCCGTGAAATATCATCCTATATTTCTAAAGTACCCTTGAAATGCCATTAACTAATTTGCTCATAATAAACTTTGAAGTCTAGAAGAAACTGATTTTCTTTCTACTTAATCTTTAAAAAGAAAAGAAAAGAAAGGCAAGAAAAATTAATGCTTCGTAATGCAACCATTCTACAAATTTTCTGAGTGTTTCCATATGCTAGCACTGTGTTAGGTGCTAAGAACGCTGAAGCAGTAAGACACAGTCCTTTTCCTCACTCCTAGTTATACTAAAGAACAGTGACTCATGCTATGGTATATGGTGTTCAAAGGCTAATTAACTGGACTGGAGGTGGGGATGCTTCTCTCTTTCATTGTTCTGGTACATTTGTGAGTGTTAGTGGATGGTTTCAAGAGGAAAAATCGAGACTTAAGTCAGCTTAACGTAGACTTAAGTTTTTAATCAAAACTTGCATATATTTCACTTTATGCTTTTTGTTGATGTAAATATACCTTAGTTTGGGAGTTCTGACTTCATTAGGGAATACCTTTAGTGTTTTGTTGCATATAGAATGGGGTTGAGAGTATAGCATAGGATATTTATAAAAATACCCAATGCTAAAATTACATGTGTTCAGAAAATAACATTTTCTTACCCAAGATAAATTTTGTATATTACTAACAAGTTTCCTCCTCCCTCTCTCTCCTTTTCTTTCTTCTTTTTCTTCCTTCCTTCCTTCCTTCTCCTTCTTCTTTCCTTCTTTCTTTCTTTCTTTCTTTCTTATTTGTATCCATCAGTATTTACATACAGATGCGATAATATATAGTATATTAATGTATAGTTTTACATGTGTCACTTAAGCCAGAAATCAACAAACTTTTTCTGGAAAGAGACAGGTAACAAATAATTTAGGGTTTGGGGGGGTCCAGAGTAGTCTATGTCACAGCTAATCAACCCTGCTGTACTCGGGCAACAACATCCATAGATAAAAAGTAAATAAATGTGCATGTTTGTGTTCCAATAAACTTTATTTACAAGAATATACAGACTAGATGGGACCCTTGGGCTATAAATTTTAGACCCTTGATGTAGATATATCCCAAATAACCAATGACAGGCATACCATTCTTTGTGAAATGATGCCTTAATATAATTCTTATAAATTATGATGCTAATGTATATCTGGCCCTTTTCTACTCCTTGAGTAGTGCTCCTGGCCCCATAAGTATGGTGGATTTCTGTTAAGATCTGTACAGCAGTGAAGAGATTGAAAGTACTCATGCTAGTATTTTTGCTTAGGAAAGGGCAAAACAGGCTTTGCTGACTGGTGTTTTAAAACTCTTCTAAATATTCTTGCTGGTAAATTGGGAAAAAAAATGGTGGTGTAAGTGAGCAGGCTTAGAAATCGTAGAGTAGACTTTTTTACAAAGTAATTGTCATGTTTATCATTTCATTAATAAAATGTGTATGTTGGCTACAAATAATACCTTTACTATTAAAATGTAAACCTTGCATATTTATTCTTGTTTCCCATACATTCCTGTGTACAGTAATTTCCTGGTAATTATTCATTGAAGGAAAGAGTGACAAATGAATAGTGAAGGTGTAAGAAAATGGTGAAAGTACAAAATCAGAGGAAAAGAAACATTTAAGTAAGTAGTATTTCAATTTATTTACAGAAGTAAGATTTCTCATTAGGAATATAAAGATCAGCCATGGCATTAGAGATGGACTGTAGGTACATAAAAAACAATAGATTAATTATTGAATTAGAAAGAAAACTGTCTATAACAGATAATATGTGTTCCCAGAAAAATAATTAAATAACATCTAAATGCAGTCTTCTCATAAATAACAATGTGATACAATTTGAACAAACCTTAATTTTCAATAGAATGAGAATATCTGAAAAATGAAGTATGTTGAAGTTTTACTGTTCTTTTAATTCATTTTTTAACATGGCATGTAATTTTCTTATTACATTAACTAACATCTTATTCTTTTTCTTGTAGCAAGAATTAAATTTGAGACACCATTTGAGGAACCACAGTATTTATCAACCAAACATTAAAGTATCACTCTAGGAGATTTTTTAAAAATTACTTTTAAGCATCAAATGATTTTTAATATTGTCATTGATAAACTGTCTAAATTATGAGTAAGTGAGTTCAAGTTTTGAAAAAGGACTCTGTTGGATATGTTCCATTAAAATTGTATGTCATTTTTCACAATACATGCATGGTTCTTACTACTCTAAAAGTGCTTTTACAGTTTGTTAGGCAACTAACATACCATTTAAAATAGATTGGACTCTCTATTTACTCGATATACTAGATCAGTCTCAAATGGTTATGGGTAATGGTTAAAAAAGTAACATACTTTAAAAGTAGCTTTGATAAATATTTACTAGACTAGCTATAATGGATCTGACAGATACTTCCATTAAAGGATATATATTTAGGGGGGTGATTTTATCTGAGAGAAAAGGCTTACACTAAAAATAAGATAGAAAATATATTGACAAACACATTAGAGCAGATTGCCCTCTACATTTTAATATCATATTTGATGTTTAAACAGTTGACCCTCATTTAGTTCACAGTTACAAAATATTACTTGGACCAAGTGGCTAGAAAATAGAGCATCAGAAACAGTAATAATCATTACCTAGAAAGCACCGAAATGCCAAAATTTGTGAAAATTAAATAAAAAAATATTAATTGTGTCTAGATTTAAAATGTGGAAATGAATCGGATTATTTGGGGAAAAAGTGAAAAATTTTAAAACAATAGCAATAATTTAAAATGACATTTTTAAATGAAAATATAATAACTATTAGTTAAATAGTTCTTATAATTTATCTACCATATGTAGAGTTATATATATATATGGTAAATTATATGTATAAATATACATATATAATCATAATTATTTTAAGACTATTGAGAAGCAGATCTTTTCATTTTTCACATCAGCTGTGTTTTCATATTCATTCACTGGGCAGTGCAATTGCAGGGAATTTTCTTCTTCCTTTTTGGCTTATCTTTCTTTTCTAAATTTCCTAAGTGGGAAATATACTAATTTATAATAAAATTACTTATACTTAAATACACACATTATAAAAAAAAATTTCATAGGTCACTTTTTTAAAATATTAGTTAATACTATATGTCAAAATCATAACTGGCAGATACATGACTTAAATATTAGTAAACTATAATATTTATTCATTCTTTTTTGTCCGTAATACTTTGAAATGTCCACAAATTTATAGTTTATATTTATTAGAATTAAACATCTAAAATTATATAATTATTGATATTAGAACACAGTTTGCCTTAAAAATTAACTGATTCAAGTTAGATAACAGGACATCTGGTGGCAGCCAGTATCCAAAGTATTTCTAGGCAGATGGTGAATACTAATAGTGTTTTTAAAAAGATTCTCACTAAAAAGCTCAAATAGATTACACTTGAAGAGTCAGGTGGTTGCATTCGAACCGAGGATCTACATGTACAAAAATCCACTTATAGGAAGGAGTTCAGCTGTTCAGCTAAATGTATTAAGTGAAAGGATAAACTCACCTCTGAGTTGTTGCACTGGTATTTATTTTAAGGTTGCATGTGCAAAAACTCTTAAGTCAAAAGTGTAAATGTCTTTGATAGATATATATTTTGTTAGAAGACACCCAAACTTTAAACTTAAATATTTAATTAGGAGAATATGCAATATGCTGCAGGGAATAAAAAAAAGGCCGTAGCTTCCAGGTAGCTCCGGGTCTTTGTCAGCAGTCTGCCCTTAGCTGTGTATCCTTGGGTAAGTCACTTCGCTCTGGGTCTTCATTTTCTCATCTATAAAGAGAGACATTTGGATTTAATTACTAAAATTGTTCCCAGTTACAAAATTCAATTACTTGATGAATTATAACAGAGTTTGTCACTAAAAACGTTCCTCTACCATTAAAATAAAAACACGTAAGCTATTCTCAATACCTCACCTTAGAAACCCTTTTCTAATTTTTGGAAATTAAAATGTATAACATTATGTTTCCCAGCTTACATGTTAATTTGAGTAAGAAGAAAATTATTGTCCTCCAATGTTTATGAAATCATTTTATCTGATGTTCCATCTTCGCTCTTGATGACGGAAATCCAACTGTAATAAGCAGTTTGCGGAGACCCATGAGCCATTAGTAAACATGCAATTGAACTTTCGGGCTCATCTCATGCCATTTCTTTCTTCAACATTGACGACTGGATTGGGAAGGGCGACTATAACAAGAACTTGTAAAACAAAATGATAAATTTTGGTAACAAGGAGAAGTCTGTGTTAAATATATAACAAGAAATATTTATTACTTTAGCTAAGGAAAATCTATGCAAGTATAAAATATCAAAGAACTTTTGTCATAAAGTTTCTATGATTTAAAATATCTTAAAATTCATGTCTTAAGAATCTGACAAAAATATTTTGTGTATTTTCAAATTGTTTTTAAGCACCAAATGTTTTGTTTATGTATCCAAATCAAGTCCTCATCTGCAAAATCTACCAAATTAGACACAATCCCCACAAAATTAGAATACATATATCACAAAATTATCTTTGTCTTGAAGATTTCTATTTTCTCATTATATAATACATATTCATTTTCAAAAGAGTAGAAAGAAGAAAAATTCAATTATTTATCCTATTAGTATTTTTGCAAATATTTTCCCATTTTTTCATCTTGTAGGAATATATTTGAATAGGATACATTCAGAAATAAAGCATATGTACACATTATTAGATAAAAACATTTGTATAATACTATACTTATCATTTTGTAGCCTGGCTTTTGGATTTATAACATTTTCCATAATATTTAATTTTATATTTCAGAATTCTGAATGATGTATTCCCCTTACCCGAAAACTTAAATTTTTATTAAGGTCAGTAATTTTTAAATTTTACATTAGACTTAACATTCGACAAAACTGCACAAGAAATTTTTAAACTTTATACTGTTAAAAATCATAGATTTATACTCATAAATCAAAAGGAAAGATTTAACCAACACACAAAAGAATGTAATTTTCTGTGGGAAGTTTACCTCTAGACATTTGGTATGAATGCATTAACACATTCTCTAATTAAGCATGAATATGGAACATTTGATAGTAGAATCAATACACTATAGGAAGCTACTTCTATAGGAAAAACTTTTAACCAAACTATATGTACACATACAAACACAAACGCACATCATGCATAATGAAATGAACACCCATAAGCACACAAAAACATCATACAAAGATTGAAGAATCTATGTAATCATAGAACTAGCTAAATAAATATAACTGCTATAATATAAAAAACTTATTTGGTTTAAGAAAATTTCAAGATTTTTTTCTTGAACAAAGCATACATAGTTTCAGCACTAGTTTTTATAGATCACTTATATTAGATTTTTATTTCTGTTACATATCGAAAGTTTTTATTGGAAATGACTTCCATATTAAGTTACTATATTTAAGACTGTAAATCAGCCTTATATCTCAATTGTACAATATGAAACAGTCAATGAATATATCGTTTCTTATTTAGAAACCTTGAAACTTGACTTTGCTTTGTTTTGTTTTGTTTTTTCCAGCCATCATTGAATAAGGAGGGTCTACCAACTTCTTGCTATAAATTTGATTTAAATTGAATTTATTTTGACTAAAATATACTAAGCATAACAAAGGTACTTTATTTGACTTTCTTTTTTTGTTTTGTTTTTTTTTTGAGACAGAGTCTCACTTTGTTGCCCAGGCTAGAGTGAGTGCCATGGTGTCAGCCTAGCTCATAGCAACCTCAAACTCCTGGGTTCAAGTGATCCTCCTGCCTCAGCCTCCTGAGTAGCTGGGACTACATGCGTGAGCCACTACATATGGCTAATTTTTTGTTTTTATTTTTAGTTTACTTGCTAATTTTTTTCCTATTTTTAGTAGAGATAGGGTCTCACTCTTGCTCAGGCTGGTCTCAAACTCCTGACCTCAAGTGATCCTCCTGCCTCAGCCTCCCATAGTGCTAGGATTACAGGCATGAGCCACCGCTAGTGGCCTATATTTGACGTTCAATAATGGAGTATGCATTTATTATGCCTACTAACTAGCTATAATGATGGTAAATGTCTTATACTTGGTTCTCTGGGGAGTCAGGGAAGCCTTATTTATAGCTTTAGCTTATATCCACAGCGTAAATATTTTCATCATGACCTATGTATTGTATGTCATGTTGAAAAGAGGCACTTACAATCAGATCCAACAGGAGCCAGCTTCAGCATATCACTGCTACTAACTAAACTGCTGACCAGTTACAAAACCAGTTGGAGGTGTTTAGAGTTTTTAATGAAGAAAAGCCTGAAGTTAACTTTTGCTTATAGAAAGAATAGTAGAGATCAGATCAATTAGGTAATATTTTCCATAGAATTCAAGTCTTAACATAAATTAAAATATTTAAGATTACTCCAGAAGTAATTTTTTAGTCTCTGAAACCAAGTATAGCAGCAACTTATTTTCCCTCTTCCGTTGCCCCTATTCCTTTCTCCTGGGTTCATCTTATTTGTAACTTCAGAAGTTCTTTACATTAAAAGCATTCTAATTTCCATTTAATATGATTTATTTTGCTTTGATGTTAGTTGATTAAAAGCATTTAGAATCTCAATGCTATGAAATGTGATTAGAAATGTCATACTTCTTAAGGTTATTTTGTTAACACTTTGCACATGGAATTTTGATCAAGTATAGATAATATTATCTTGTTTACACATCTGAGTCTATGGTAATTGTCATAAAAATATAGTTCTAGTTTAAATTAATAATTGATCCAGCAATTGGAGAAATAGCAAACCATTTTATTTAATTATATCGTTTCAAGAGAATTGCTAGGAAGAAATTTTAAAATGTACTTTACATCTCAGGAAATTATAAGATACTTTAAAATTTACCCATTGATTTGCTACTGGAGGGTAGTAGACTTGGGGAGCGTACCTTTAGTGTGAAATTGCTAAATGAAATGCTTTACTATATACTCTGAGAACCCAATCCATAGAAATAGATCATTTTAATCCTATACCTTTTTCCACTTTCTTCTAAACAAGGGATCTGGAGTCACTAGGTCACTATAGTTTAAGACTAATTGCCTGTGCCAAACCTTTCCAAGTCTGACAAATAAATATTAAATAATTTGACAGTAGTCATTGTGATGAAAATCATTTTCTAAAATGGTTTCTTTCACAAGACATTCCAATATGTTGCCACATATTTAAGAAAACTTGACCATGCCCTTAGGATAATTTCACTCAGCTGCCTGAAGAGTTACAAAAAAAAATTGCTATGACATGAAATTAATCGAGTTGTAGCATGTATCAAATTCTACATGAAACTATTTTTCTTTGACAAATAAAAAATCCACGATAGCCAAAATTTTATGATCATTTTTATTATGCTGTTTGCCTATTTCTTGCAAATATACATGAATTCAGACTTAACTTTAGAAAGTTAATTTAAATCAGTTTTACAAGTTTGGAGCTACCAAAATGAGTTTGAAGTATCGGCTGTTTAGCTCCTTATAATCAGATGTAAATAACAGTGGTGAATATGTTTTTTTCAATCTTGCACCAATTATAATAAAATACTTTTTGTTATTTTTCAAAGATTATGCTGCAATATTTCACTGATATCTTATATATGATCACAAGGGACAAAGAAAGCTAAAATGGAAAGCATTCAATATTTATTTGAAGAATATAGACCATCCTCAGTGAATTTCAAAAAGCGACACGCTATTTGGAACACCATTTTTGGCGAAGTCTTGAGAAAACAAAGATGTCTTAACATGGACTAAACAGTCTTATTCTCTTATAAATATACTACCATACAGATCTTTAACTTAGGTTATTTATTTCACTTAATTAAAGTAGTCAAACAATCAAATGTTTTCATATGGGCCTTACCAGAGCATTACTTATTATCATCAAGAAGCCTTCTAAAGAAGAATGGGGGAGGGGCCAAGTGACAGACTGGAAGTAGCCTGCACATGCTGCTCTCACAAAGAGGATCAAATAAAGTGGTGTGTAGATATACATTTTTAGATCGATACTCTAAGAGAGAGTATTGGAATCAACAGACAGGAGATTGAAGACACACAAAGTGAAGGAGGGGGAAGTGAGAAAACCTCTTAGGCAGGACTGGAGGTATCCAGCGAAGGCATCCGCACATGAGGAAGGAACAGAGGAGAGAACCCTGGGCTCCACGCTATCCCTGTGGACATCGCAATCTGAGCTGCGGGAGGAACACTGTACCACCGTAGGCCTCCGGACCAACACAGGGAGCTACCAGAAGACAGCACAGCAGCATCCCTCTGAAGAGAACAGTGGGGACCTGCTGGCTTCCAAAACCTGGGCACTGCAGCTAGTGCCATCCTGAGGTCCCAGACCCAGAGTGCTGCATCTACCTCAGGGTCAGCTTAGTTTCTGCTACCTCCCATCACCCCTGCTGGTCTGGGGAGGGAGCTGGGGAACCAGATGTGTTCACATGCCCTGTGAGCAGGTGTCATGCACCCCCACTGCAACTGTGGGACCCATGTAGAGCATGCACTCATGGCTCCTGATTCCCAGTGCCACAGTCTGGATAGTGTAGGTGCCACCACCACTGACTGGGTAGCACTGCCACTAACAGACCTGGGCAGAGCAAAGGCCCATGCTACCACACACTGCCACGTGCCACCTGTCCACCACATGCTGCTGTATGCTACATGCCCCTTGTCTGCCCCCCATACACAACTGTGAATGCCCACAGCCCTGGCACCTGCTGCTGCTGCTGCCTGGGTAGCCCCAACTAGCCACCAATGCCACTGCCACAGGAACTGGGTGGAGCAAATCCCCACAGCCACCTACCTGGGCAGAAAGGGACCCACCCTGTCCCCACATAAGCTTTCACAGCAGCCTGAGGACCAGCCCACTCCTCCACACAAATATTCTCCAGCACTTGCTAGGATTGTGATAACCACAGGGAAAAAGCGATTTACAGATTCAGGGCAATTCCCATCCAAATACCAACATCATATTTCACAGATCTAGAAAAAACAATCTAAACTTCATATGGAACCAAAAATAGCCCAAATAGCCAATGTAAACCTAAGCAAAAAGAACAAATCTGTAGGTATCACATTACCTGACTTCAAATTATACTATAAGGGTATAGTAACCAAAACAGCACGGCACTGGTATAAAGGTAGGCACACAGATCAATGGAACAGAATAGAGAACCCCAAAATAAAGCCATATAGCTACAACCAACTGATATTTGATGAAGCAAACAAAAACATATACTGGGGAAAGCACATCCTATTCAATAAATGGGGCTGGGAAAATGGGATAGCCACATGCAGAAGAATGAAACTGGATCCCTTCCTCTCACTATATATAAAAATTAACTCAAGACAGAGTAAAGACTTAAATGTAAGACCTGAAACCATAAAAATTCTAGAAGAATATGTAGGCAAAAATCTTCGGGGAATTGGCTTAGGCAAAGCATTTATGACAAGCCCCCAAAAGTAAATAGAGCAGCAACGAAAATAAATAAATGGGATTTAATTAAACCAAAAGTTTCTGCCCAGCAAAGAAAATAATCAAAAGAGTAAAGACACAACATACAAAATGGGAGAAAGTATTCACAAACTATGCATTTGATAAAGGGCTAGTATCCAGAATCTACTCTCAAACAAATCAGCAAGAAAAAAACACATAACCCCATCAAAAACTGAGCAAAAGATATGAACTGATTTTTTTCAAAAGAAGATATAAATATGGCCAAAAAACATATGAAAAGATGTTAAACATTACTAATCATCAGCAAAATGGAAATTAAAACCACAATGAGATACCACCTTACCCCTATCAGAATGGACATTATTTTCTGTTTTCTTTTTTTTGTTCACAGACAGGTAGAAGAGTGGCCATTATTAAAAAGTCAAAAAACAATAGATGCTGGTGCAGATGTGGTGAAAAGGGATGCTTATATACTGTTGGTGGGAATATAAACCAGTACTAACAACCTCTATGGAAAACAGTATAGAGATTCCTCGCAGAACTAAAAGTAGACCTACCATTTGATCCAGCAATCCCACTCCTGGCTACCTATCCAAAGGAATAGAAATCATTTTATAAAAAAGACACCTGTACCCCAATGGTTATGGCAGCATAATTTACAATTACAAACATATGGAATTAACCTAATTGTCCATAATGTGATAAGTGGATAAAGAAAATATGATGCACACACACACACACACACACACACACACACACACACACACACACCCATCATGGAGTACTACTCAGCCATAAAAAAGAATGAAATAATCTTTTGCAGCAACTTGGATGGAACTGGAGACCATTATCCTAAGTGAAGTATCTCAGGAATGGAAAAACAAATACCACGTCTTTTCACTTATAACTGGGAACTAAACAAGGGATATATATGGCCATAAAGTTGTGTAATGGACATTGAAAACTAAAAAGGGGGGAGAGTGGGAGGGAGATGAGAGATAAAATTCTACCTGTCAGGTACAATGTGCATACTATCATGGTGATGGGTACACTAAAAGCCCTGACTTCAGCATTGTACAATTCATCCATGTAACAAAAAAACACTAGTACCCTCTAAATCTATTGAAATAAACAAAAATTTAGAAAAGAAAGAAGAATGGGACAGAGAAAAGCTCATGTTACCTACAGAAGAAGGGAGCATGTATCCAAAAGAAGAAAAAAAGTAAAAAAGAAAGAATGAAAGAAAGATGGAAGGAAAGAAGGAAAAGTAAAGGAAGAAAAACTGATCATGACTCATTAGGAAGGCAAACACATAAAACTGAGGATAGATTAATGCACATGGTAAAGGAGGATTTTCAGAATTATGTGTTTGCATGACGAACTAAGGTGAAAAGTGAAAGTTGAAGAATTAAAACACAGTAATAGAGCTTTCTTTTTCTTATTTTAATGATAATCGTGGGATTTCTGTTCAAAAAACATGGTCTTAGAGAGAGTTTAAATAACCTAGGGCTCATAAAGCATGCTATGACCTCTCATCCCTTTCAGACGCAATGAAAAAGGTGATCAGAAAAGCATCCATCCGTTGCCTGCATGCACCAGAGCTAAAACTCTGATAAATCAGCCTTTAATCAAAGAGGCACAATCCTTGGAGTCTAAATATCTACCTAGCCTTCACAAATCTTGATATGCCCGGTTATAAAGCAATTTTCTGTCTAGCCATTCGTGCATTAATTATCCCATATTAGTTTAACTTTCTGTCTGTCCCACTTCTAGGTTTTTCCTTTTCACCTAACCTTTCCTCTTACAAAGGCCTCTGTTATTTTATAAAATTATCACTATAATAATACAAATGAGTTTAGCAAACTTGTTTTCCAGATCCCCCTTCTCTATGAGTTAGGTAATTAATTTGTCATCATCACGTCTTCCATAAATCTAGCTCCATTGATGAACCATTGAATATCCTCCTATATTTAAAATTCTTGCCTCAAATGACTGTGAGTTTCCTGACTTACTATTTTTTGGCACCAAAGCCTAAAATAACAGTTATAGTATTATAAATATACCCTATAGTTCCATGAAATAAAGTTGGCTTCTCTCACAGCCACCAGTGCTGCTGTGTCACAAAATCCAGTATTTATTGCCCTTATCATGATTTCTGAAGAAAACACAAACTTGTTTCCATTGTACCTTCTGTGTGTCTTGTGTTTTCATCCCAGAAGTAATCTCGTCTTATTTAAAATATCACACATGCTTTTATTCGCCCATCTATTTCTACATAAATTCAAAATACACTGTTTTTAATATTGCCAGGTTCTTGATTAATGCTGAAAGTATGACATGAATAGAGTAAACAGGTCCTTTGCCTTATGAGATGATAAATCTACACTTGGGATGAAGACAGATTTTGAACAAGTAATTCTATGATATATGATAAATGGAATAACAAAGAGTGCTCAAATTGCTTTGAAAATAAAAATTAAGAAGTCAAAGCTGGCCCTGAAGTTTATGGATTAAGGAGGGAGATTAATTCCCATTTAATTAGATAAGAAACACTGAAGAAGGAAGAAGTTGCCTCTATGCTAGAAGTCAGGATTGTATATGTGATTGAAAATAAAAATGCAGGGCTTCCTGTTAAAAATTATTAAGAATTTTAAGACAGCAATAACAGACCATTAAACCAAATATGGCATCACCTAAATGTAAGGCCCTGTATGACTGCACAGGTTACATGCCCAAGAAGTCAGCCCTCCTGCCTGTGAAGCATCCAAGTATATATGTCAAGTAGACAGTAGACTATACACTCTGGAGCACAAGAGAAATATCTTGTTACGAACAGTTGTGAGTTGTGACGGATTAAAGATGGCCACAAATTGTCACTCTGACAATCAAGAAATAGAGTTTATTTTCTCCTTCGAATATAAGCTGGCCCTATGATGGCGTAATCAATACAGTGATGTGAAAGTGACCTTGTGGTAGTTCCAAGCCCAGCCTTTAAGAGTACTGCTTCCTCTCTTTTGAAGTGCTCACACTTGGGACACTTTCCTCTGGAACCCAGAGGCTAAGTGGTATTGACTCTTAGTTGACAGCCCCGGCTGTTGCAGCCAAAATGCATCAAAAAGTATCAGCCATATAAGTGAGCCAGTTTAGATGTTACAGAGCAATTGAACAGAAGAATCGCCTAGCTGAATCTAGTCAATCCACAAAATCAAGAGAGATAACATAATGGTGTTGTTTTAGGTCACTAATTTTGCAGTGCATATACAGTAATAGACAACCAAAACAGAAATTAGTCAGGTGTTGGAACAACAAAAACATGAAACATTTGGCATTAACGTTGGGCCTAGAAAGCAGGTAGAAGACAGAGGGCCAGAAGTAGGTTGCTAGGGAAAATGAAAAGATAGGAAGAAAAATGTAATTTAAGGCTAGAAAAGGTGATTTGTGTTTCCTATGGAAACATGGAAAATAGAAAATAAACCAAATGAATTTGTGGATTTGTGTCACCTTTGTCTAAGAGAACAGACCACAAAGTTTCGATGGATTAAACCAGGTTGTACTAAAAATAACAGCGATAGTTCAAAATTAAAGATCTTTAAGAGCCCCCAATTTCTAACAAAATGAGCACAGCCTAAGAAAGCTACACAACTCTACAGGTGGGATGTTTCTTAGGGGAAAGAATGAACCATATGAAAGAGCTGGGAGCCCAGAGGGTAAAGCCAAGAGGCATAGATAATCAATCCAAGAAAGGTGGGAGAAGCCCTAATCAGGAAACTGACATGTGCTCACCCAAATTTCAGGATTTTTATAAACCAGTGACTTGTATTTGCCTCTCAGATTTTCGAATTGGTGTGTCTATTAAATTCTAGTGTATTTGTCTCGATGTTATATATTGAATTTGTGGGAGTCAGATAACTTGTCTTCTAGTTCATACCTCTTCATATCAAGAGGAGCCTGAGGTGCCTCAGCCATACCTAGACCTGGTTTAGATAATGGGATGCTGGACTTTGAGCCTAATGTTGTAATGGGATGTGACTTTGAGGGTCATGGGGACGGGTGAGGGTATTTTTCATACAGGATGAATTTAAATAAATTGTGGCTGAATGGTAACTGTGGTGGACTAAAGATGACCAAGAACTTGTTATTACTCTTTTATCAGACATTTGGAGTTTATTTTCCTTCCCTCTTAAATCTGGATTGGTCCTGTGACAGCTTAACAAATATTATAGAATGTGGTGGAAGTGACGATATGCCAGTTACAGTCATACTTTTTAAGAGGACTTGCAGCATCTATTTCCCCCCTCCGGGATTTCTCACTCTTGGAATACTTCTTGGAATTCAGCCACCGTGCTTTGTGTAACTCAAGCTACATGTATAGGACACATGTTGACGTTTCAATTGACAGTCTCAGTTGAACTCTTTGCCAATAACCAGCATCAAATGCCAGCCATGCAAATGGGAAATCTTGTCTGTCCCAGCACAGATGATCCCACAGATGATGCAGCCAAATCCAATTTCATATAACGAAAGCAACCGAGTTTGGTCCAGTCACTACCAAGAATAGTGAGAAATAATAAAATAGTCATTGTTTTAAGCCACTACATTTTAGACTGGTGTGTTATGCAATAATAAATAATTGAAATAAGAGTCTTCTGTGTATAGAAGTTAATGAAGCCATGAGAGTGGAAAGGACTTAATAGATAAGTATGTGACATGAAAGAAAAGAAGCTGTCTTGGTTTGTTTCCTGTTTCTATAACAGAATGCTATAGACTGGGTAATTTAAAAAAGAAATTTATTTCTTATGTTCCAGAGGCTTCAAAGTCCAAGAACACGGTGACTGCATCTCATAAGGGCCTTTTTGTTGTGCTATCCCATGGCAGAAGAGCAGGAGGGCAAAGGAGCACAGGTGAAAGAGAAAGTACAGGGGGCCAGGCTGGCTTTAAAACAACAACTTACCTTGAGAAAACTAGCCCAGCCCCATGATAACATTGGCCCCATGATGTAATCACTCTTTAAAGGCCACACATCTTAATACTGCTACAATGGCAATTGAATCTCAACATGAGTTTCAGAGAGGACAAACATTCAAACCATAGTGGAGGCTTAGAATAGAATACTGAATCTGAAATATCAAAATTGCTAGACATAGGAAAGGAAGCCAGTAACAGGATCTGTGAAACATGTTGAGGTAAAAGGAAATCAGGAGATTGTCAGTGACCTGTGAGCCAATGGAAGAGAGAGGCCACAGAGGTGAGTGCTAATGAGAGACCAAATAAGATATAGCTGATAGTATGCTTGTTACTTTTAATGACCTAGAAGATAAAGGTGGCCTTAGCAAAAACAAAATTTAAAACTGATAGGGAAGAAGCCAGATTGGAGTTAAAGAGGTAGTTGGAGAATGACAGGGAATGAGTAAGGAGAAACAGGGAGTATAGATGCTCTTGAAGAGCCAAGAAAGTTGGAATGAAAAAGCTCAATCTCTCTCTCTCTCTTTCTGCGTGTGTGTGTGTGTGTGTGTGTGTGTGTGTGTGTGTGTTAGAGAGAGAGAGAGATATCTTAAAGTATTTAAATTATCTTTAAGTGATGGTGAAAAGGAAAGAAATAAAGTCAAGGAAAGAGAAAAATATGAGTAATATTTTAATCTTTCCAGAAAGATTCCTCAAACCACGGAACATCCATTTAGGCACTATCTATGTCCATTGTCTAAACACGCAGTAACCTCAAAAGAACATTGCTATAAAGCAGACTTTGTAATATAACTTAGCTGCATCATGGATTCAAAGGAAATTATTTATTTACTCACATATCAAAATGGCCTTGTTAAAATGCATGTAATAGAGTCTATAGCAGAAATTTAATCTTAAGATTTTATAGCTCAAAAAAAATCCATCTTTTAAAAGTTTAGGTAGTTTCTTTCTTCTAAGGTTAACAGTGGAATTTATCTTTTGGGTAATCCATGCCTTATTTGGGGAATAATGTTCAGTATGAAATTATCTCCTTAGTGATGTAAAACATACCATACAAAATTTTTGCTTAACAAGCTTCAGAAGACTATGTAAGATTGCAGATAAAGTTAGATGATGCCATTCCCAAACGTGTCTGTTCTTCAGTGAATTTACATGCATGCTGAAGAGCCTTCTGGGAGCAGAATGGCTTGTACCCTGGTTCTTTCTCTGAGTATTTCAAAGATATGAAAGCAGGTCTGATGGAGTGAGTTGTTATATTTAACTAAGATCAAGGAATAGCAAACAAAAATGGTACCAAAAGAGAACACAAGGGAAAGAAGGATTCTAGACCAGTGACTTGGGATCAACACCAGAACAGGATGGCTAGAGAAAAGAGCTTCCTGTGCACGTTATGTGGCTTGATGTAAGAAGCCATCCTGATCCAGATACCCTGGTACTAGGGGGAGGGATCTTGGGGAAATTACTGTGAGAGTGTGAAGTGAAAGATATTGCACTAATGACCAGTAAGTCATTCCTTAAGGTGAAGGCAGCTATCCTAGACACATCTTCACAGAAAAGAGATCCAACATCCTTGTTCATGGAAATTCCTCAATCTGTGGAAATCAGTATGCTTCAACTTGAGTGAGTCAGTCCATTGGCCAACCATGTTTTTCCCCATATTCTTTCCTTATTCTGACTTCCTAATTTCAACTTGTTCAAATTTTTTTTTTGCTGACCCAATTTCTTCATTATTTAACTTAGTCTTTTAGGAAATTAGCAAAGCAGGGAATTTTCATTCTATTCTCTTCCTACTTTCAGAACTTGGAACTGTCAATTTTCAGGAAACCATAAAGAACGGCTTAAGTAAAATTCTAGGGCGAGTTAACAAGAGCATATAAAATAATTTGTTTCTAAAATAATCTTATGAGGGAAAAGCACAAGCCAGAGCAGATTTTTTCAAAATGCATAAGCAACACTTGCTCAGTTCCACCTGCTGCAGTTAAAGAAAAATAAGCAAAAGGGAACACTGACAAAGTAATTCTTTCAAGCAATCAAATGTCCATTCATTGATTTCTTGCCCAAGCAGAGCAAATCAGGAAGTTTCCATAAGCTCAATGAGTTTCCAAAATATAGTACGTCTGTGCTGGCTCCACTCCTACCAATTACCACACTCCTTAAGCATCCTCAATATTTTGACAATAATTGCAAGTGCTTTCAAAGTGAAAATAGGTGCATCAAAAAATGTGTGCCAGATAGCAATACTTGAATACTTTTCACTAAGTGCTGAAAGAATTTAGTTTTGTATTGTAATTGTTAACATGGATCAAACACAACAAATAAATCACAATTATAATACGAATTGTGCTATCTGACTGACTTAGCACCAAATCACCAATACTGAGAGACATTTTCAAAATGTTAACCGAGACCCCCCCAAATTAAAATGAAATCAATTTCCAAATTGTAAAAGTTGCATAATTAGAGCAGTGGTTCTCAACCAGGAGGACTTTGCTCACCAGGGCACATTTGGCAATTTCAGAAGATATTTTTGTTTGTCACGACTGGAAAAGGGGGTGCTATTGGTGTCTAGTAGGTAGAGATCAGGGATACTGCTAAACATCCTCCAATGCACAAGCCAGCCCCAACAACGAAGAATTATTGACCTAAAATGTCAATGGTACCAGATTTGAGAAATCCTGAGTTGGAGATATCATAAAGTCAAATTTCTTTTCCTTTGTTTATGAAGCTCCCTCTGGATTGGGATAATAAAATCATAGCATTAGCATGTAGGAAGAAATATATTTTCCAAACCATTATGTTTTTCAGGGAATTGAGAGAATTACTATTGCTACATCTGAAAACAATACCAGGCCATTAAGAAGTTAAGAGAAAATCTTGTATGAATGAGATACCTAGAATAGGCAAATTTATAGAGAGAGCAAGTAGATTAAAGCCTAACAGGGGCTGGGAGAAAGGGAAGTGGGAACTTATTGCTTGTGGTTACAGAGTTTATGTTTGACGTGATGAAAAGTTTTGGAAATAGATGGGGTAAAAATTGCCCAACATTGTGTATATAATTAATACCA
>NW_012148819.1:910223-910912 GCF_000956105.1 Propithecus coquereli | reverse complement strand
TCTTAAAAATAAAAACAATTTTGTGTTTATTCCAAGTGCTATCCTATTTTAAAATATAATTAAGTTCTTTTTTCCCAACAGAAGTATTTTTAACAAAGGCACCCATTCTCTACTCCTATAAGCTTAGTTAAATAAATTCCAATCATGAAAGTAACTTTTCAAATATTTTGTTTTCACTGTATACTTCACTGATTTCTCCACAAATATCTAATGGATTATTCTTTTCATGTAGTTCATATATTTCTCAATAAGTGATTTAAATCATGTAAGGAGTTGAAAAAAATACAAATATATCTTTAAAAGCCTTATAATAGGCTTTCATACTTTTAAAAATAAAGCGAATGATTTTTATAGAATATTCCTTATAAAGGGGAAGATTTGGGAGCTAGGTCCAGGATTCCATAAATATGTACAGATATGGAAGAAAATTTTAAAAGGAAAAGTTGAAATGCAAATATTATAAAGGTTCAAGTTCTGGCCAGTGATATGTGAAACATCAAAACAGAACTGACATTAATAGCAGCTGTTGAAATTCTACATGCCTTGTTCATACAGATTTAAAATAAGCTGTTCACCTTCTAAACTAGTATATTGAATGTGTGTGTATATATGATACACGTATAAATTATAAAATGTTAATATATTAATATATTATTTATATTTATAAATGACAATTTATTCATATATTG
>NW_012148819.1:893844-898923 GCF_000956105.1 Propithecus coquereli | reverse complement strand
ATATTTTACAATAATTTTAAAATATCAATAAAGCAATATACCAAAAACCATTGAAAGGTGAATTGCATGGTATGTGAATTATATTTCAATAAGGCTGTTAAAAAATAATAAAGAAAGCTTCTGCTGAAAAAAAAAAAGAACTTAAGTGAAAAGGAAGTGTCTACAGCACTGGAATCTTGGTACTACTTAATCTTTTAGGTAAATTTGAAGTTTACGAATGCTTTAAAATGTGAATAAACTCTCAAATATTCTGAGTTTACAATGAACTTTCCAGTATATTTTAAGCAGTTACTTTTCTTATGCACATACCAAATGAGACACTGAGGTACTTACCAGCAAACTAACTCCATATTTCCATAAATGAGCCTAATATTACAAAGGTAGTTTAAAGTACTAAAGGAAATTAATACTGTAGATTAAAATAAAAGATTTGAATTAATCCAGTTAAACTTTATTGATACCTACTTCCATTAATTCTGTTTTTGCAACCATTCAGACTTATATGTTAGTTTCTAGAGGCACCAAAAAGGAAGAAAAAGTTGTAGAAATTCTTCATATCGATTCCGGGGCAATGATCTCAAATGGTGCAGTGGGACCCAGCAAATGTAAAGAGGTAAGGGAAGCAAATTGACTCACTGGGAACTTTCTCAGGGAAGAGGCAGCCAGGCTTGAACAATGGTTCTGCTGTTGAAAAGAAGGAAAGTCTTACTGGCAACATCTTTCATTTTCCAACACATTTTATCATATGCATACACCTACCTTGGCAATCCAAATGATGGGCTAAGGGTTAGTCTGGATTCGGCTTTAGCATGGAAGTAATCAGCATATGAAACTTCAATTCTCTTTATATTTTTGAATTTTAAGAGTTCTACAGCAGATAAGAGTAATTTTTGGGGAATTTATTGAAATCTCCATTATTAGAGATTAATTTGTTCTTGTTAAAGCCTTCTTTTCTCAATGTTATGTCTAAGTAAAAATACTCTGGAATGTTTAACACATTGTTCTACCAACAGCCATTAAAATCTTTCACTAATTTATTCAATCAGCTCAAGTAACAGATTCCTAATTTAGATAGACAGGGTAATGATTTTTAAACTAGGATGATGAATTGACTCCTAAATTCCTTTTCTAAAGGGGATTCCCTGGAATACTACTTTCTTAAGTTGCCATATGGAGAAAAAATGGTTCAAAGTTTTAAGAAGTTCAGGACATACTGCCTATGTCAAACCCTTTTAGAGATTCAACATGCCTATTAGAAAAGTAAAGTCTTTGAGAAACCTATTTAACTGTTTCTAGAAAGTCACAAATTTTTTCAGTTGTCCATTGTGACCTGTAACAACAATTAACATACTGTAGCATTAATGCCCTGAGTAAAATTTGAGAACTAGATGTTTAGAACATGAATCATCGGATATCTGTTGCCATGTGAGCAAATTTTATTATTCCACAGTCTCCATGTGTCAGAAGTCTAGGCACAGCTTAGCTTAGCTGGGTTTACTGTTCAGGGTAAAAGGCTGAAGTCATAAGATCAGTGTGGACTGGTGCTTGGGTCAGATCGAAAGCTCTGGATACTTTTCCATCCTCAAGTGGCTGTTGGCACAGTTCATTTCCTTGCAGCTGTAGGACTCAAAGTGATTTGCTTCTTCAAGACCAATAGGAGAGATTCTCTGCTACTTCAAATCTCTGACCTGTAGAACCTCTTTTGAAGGGCTCCCCTAGTTAGATCAGGCCCAACTAGAACAATCTCTATTTTAATTAAATCAACCGGTTAAGAACCTTAATTACATCTGCAAAATCCCTTCACCTTTGTCTTATAACATAATCAAATCACTGTAATAACACCTGTTATATTCACAAGTCCCACCTGCACTCAAGGGCAGGGGCTTTATACAAAGGCTTGGGTACCAGTAGGAGGAAATCAGGGAGCCATCTGGGGGCTCAATGAAGCATATTGAGTAACGTTAAGGGAAAGAATATACATAGTTTAGAGCTTGAAGCAGAGGACAAAATATCATAAAAGGACCTTAACCTCATAATTATCCTGTCTCCTAAAGGCCTACCCATGGAAAATGTCCCAGTGGAAATAATTACCATGTCATTGACTACATTCTTTAGAGTATTTCCATCCAAAAGACAGATTAGTTAGTTTTAATAAGACCAATGGTAAAATAGACCATATTTCTGTTCAGGTGCCTACTGCTGAAACTTTTAAGCCAGGCCTGAAGTGAACATACAAAAAAATAACCAATATTTTTTGGCACTAGTTGAAATTTTCTAAGACAATATCATTCTGGCATTTTCTTCTAATAAACATTTAGGCCCATTATCATAGCACAACAGAGTAAAAATGTGTGACAAGCCTAGCCTGTAATGAAAAAAAGTCATACTTTTCTTAAGAAATGGAGATGATAGATAGGCAGATAGATAGATAGGTATATAGATAGATATCATCCATAACATAAACTAAAAGCTCAATAAAATTTAATTTCTAGTGACTAGAATCTAGATTTCCAAAGTCATATTTTATCAAAATTTACCTTCATCAAAAGGTTGCAAATTAAATCTGATGATAATCACCATTTAGAATTATTTTACTATCTTGGCATTTATTAAATAATCCCTTTAAAATAATTCATTTAACTTTTATATTATATTTAAACTCAAGAGGAAGAAAACAGCAATGGCAAAAGAAAGAAAAGGATAAAATATTATTTTTATCATATTAATTTTCTTAAATAAATTTATATTTCTAATTCAGAAACACAAACCATAGAAAATAACATCGACTGAAGCCTATCGCTACCTTTATTATTGTATTAAATCGTACGTAATATATTTTTTAAGTGAAAGTAAAGTCTCACTCCTGTATTTACAATGATGGGTTTTAGTCTATTGATTTGAAAAAAAAAATTTGCTTCTCTTCTCAACAGGAAGTATGAGATCATTGATAAAGCTTAAGCTCATATGTCTTGATAGAGCACTATTCTTTGCACCAGTTATACACTGTACATATTGCATATCTTAAATTATTTATATTTCAGAGGAAAGGGTTAGCTACGTGATTTACGTACTAGTGATAAAATCCCAGTCCACAAAACTAGCTGTACATAAGACAATTGAAACTTGCTTCTGAATATTTATAAATCATTCCAGAATTATGTTAATGTGATTTTCAAAAATAACATTGAAAAGCAAGAAAAGTTCCTTTTGGAGAAATAGAACTACAGCTCCAAGTTTCCAATCCCACTGGAGTAGGACATAAATCAGGTAAAAATATATAATTTCATACTGAGCCAATTCTCTATTAGAAAGGGGATGTGGGTTCTGGGAGGCATGCACTTAATCTGACTTACGCACACCACAGCATTGTCCATAGAATGTACAAATAGCCTTGTGAAAAAGGTTAATCAAATGTGCAGTTTGACTTAGGATAAAGTGCCTGGGATGGCTGACCAATTCGATTCATATCTCCTAGTGGAGATCCATAATGTCTCAATTCTTAATTATCTAGTCTTTTGTACATTAAAAAAATGGCCAATAAAATGTCAGCCAAGAAACACACTGTTCATTCCTTTCAGGTTTATTTTAAACCTATTGCACTTAGGCTACAGCTAAATCAATTTTTCATGAATATCTACCCCAGTAGATTGCACCTCAAGCCAGTTCAGACCCCCAGAGAATTTTAAAAAAGAGATTTATCAAGTAACATGTAACACCTCAGGAAAAAGAAACAGGGTTTTTAATTGCTTTGTGCGCTCCGTAATTGAAGGCAGGCACCTTCTTGAGGCGCTCGCTGCCAGGAGGAGTGAGACTCCACTTGGCCCTGCCTAATTAATCCTGTGATACAAACCTTCTGGCTTCAATTTTCACATTTCTGTCTCTTTTTAGAGGTGATAATAAAACTAAAAATTTATGTTGGTTACTGTATGACTATAACTGTGCCAGCGGAACACAAATAAAACCATATGGGCGAAGGAGACTTTGTCTCCACATTTCTGGTTTCCCTGTGGCAGGAGGCACAGGGGCACGCTTCGTGCTAACAAGGAAAGGTAGGGGAAGCTCGGCAGCAGGGCGGAAGTGCAGGTCAGCCCCTTTTCCCGAGTTTGCTCTGTAAGGATGACTCATTGAAACATATGCCTTTTTATTGACAAAAAAAAAAAAATTCTCAAAATAGAATTGTACACTCTGAAAGCTCAACGGCTCAGTGACTGTGTATCACAACACTGCACTAGAGCTTTTAATGAAAGACAAATTGGACAGCTTAGCCTTTGAAAAAGCTGTTAGAGTGACAAGTGCAGGGTCTATTATCTTAATAGTTTACATATTAAGACAAGTATAACACAGCTTTTAAAACATCGTCCATGACACCGGCAACATCCGTAGTTCAGCTGGATGCATAATGCATCCCACGTGGTGCATTGGCTCCGTTGTTGACACAGGTCAAAATTATTTTGCTTTTATGGAGACCTGGTTTGCAATGTGACATTATTGTTAAATGTCTGATGGAATGATGCTTATATAAAGAGGAGGTGAATAAATGAAAGAATAATAGTAACTATGAAGTAGTATTTTACATCGAAAAGTAGTATTTTCAAAGATGGGAGTAAAAACCAGAAAGGTATATTCTACCATGCTGTTCATATATAATTCATACACTTTTTATAAAGAGATATTTCTAAAGATGATGCTACTTGAATTATTTTTTATATGTGCTTAAGACTTTCACTGGTTATGTCACTTTCTTTCTTTAACTTTCCTTTTAAATCTTTGTTTATTTATTTTGAATAGTTTCCACTCTTTCTGTTGAATTTTTAAAAATATGGGAGCCATCTGGTGGTCAACAATTATATTTTTCTTAAAGATGATGCTACTTGAATTATTTTTTATATGTGCTTAAGACTTTCACTGGTTATGTCACTTTCTTTCTTTAACTTTCTTTTTAAATCTTTGTTTATTTATTTATAGAGACAGGGTATTGCTCTGTTGCCCAGGCTGGAGTGCAGTGGCACAACCACAGCTTAGTCATAGCTCACTGTAACCTTTAACTCCTGGGCTCGAGTGAACTCCCACCTCAGCCTC
>NW_012148819.1:872648-893384 GCF_000956105.1 Propithecus coquereli | reverse complement strand
TATTTATATTTATAAATGACAATTTATTCATATATTGTAAATATATTAGTAAATGGCAATTTCACTCTAATCTCTATCTCATGATTGAACTGTAGCATTCTTTTTGTTGTTATCATTAAGCCTGGTTAATTGTTCTTACTGTTAGTTAACATATATTGATTATTCACTCTGTGGCAGGTTCTTGATGAAGACCCTTTGTGAATGATCTCATCGAGTCTATGTAAAATACTACCTCATAGGTACTATTATTCTAACATTTATTCACTCAGGCATATGAGACTCAGAGAAGTTATGAAATGCCAGTAAATGTGAGGGGCCTTGGCTTCACCCCAATTCTGACTCTAATTTCTATACTTTTATCTATCATTCAAAACCAAAGTGACAGCTAGACATTCTAATTACTCATAGTTTTACTGTGTTTTCAACAACATAACCATGTCCTCAGTCAGCTTTGAATTAGAAGGTAAGGCACTTACCTCTAAGGCCTTAGAAGCCACATCTGTTACTTATCTATCAAGTCATGTGGGAAGTAAATTAATAGGAAGAAATCAAATGTCTGTGTAATTGTCACCTAGTGTCTAGTCTGTTAGGCAATCTTTCTTCCTCCTCTTATGGAACAACCCCTTCCCTTTCCCTCTCCATTCAGGCTCAGCTCCCCCTTCCCCAACTCTGGGGTGCAGGAGGGAGTGCCAATCCTAGCATTCTGGGGAGTGGATATGTAACCCAAGCCTAGCAACAGTGACATATCCAGAGGACAGCAGGAGACCCAAGCCACGACAAACAGAGGCATCCCCCGGGATTTCTTATCTTTAGTCTGGAAAGAAGGGTGGTGAGAGCTCTTTCCTGCCAGATCTCTAAGGTGAGATGCTATAGGCATGAACTCACCCCTGTGCCCCATGCAGGAACCCGCCACACACACTCCTCAGTACTTGGGGGAACGAAAGAGAGTGAGAAGAACACACATGGCAACAAGAAATGAGAAATAAAGAAAAATAGCCTTGAGAATTTCACTTGATCCAGTCCACTTGTCAGTCCTTAAGAGCTCCAAATCAGTGTTACTCCCTCAGAAGTTCCTGCAGTGTTTGAGCTGACTCCTTCTGGTAAGCTTGTTGTTTTTTGTTGGGTTTTGTTTTTGCTGTTGTTTTGCCTTAAACTAGTTTGAGTTGGATTTTTGTCACTTGAACACAAGAAGTCATTCAGTTGTACAATTATAAAATATTAGGTTCCTGTATGGCAGAAAACAGGGATAAACACTGTTAGCCAATAGTGTCTTTTGGGTGGGTTGTAAAATAAACAGTTTCCCTAGGAAAAGAGCCAGTATGCCTGCATAAGGCAGGGAAGTGTGACACAAAGCACCAGACTGGCTTTGGCAAACACAGGGATGAGCCAATTTCCAAAAGCTCAACAGTTTTGATGCCCACTGATGTGCAATTTTTGTTTTTATCTCGCCCTTCTATGTATAAAACTGGACTCAAAATTTTCACTCTTAAGGAAGAACACACACACACACACACACACACACACACACCCCTTCCGATTTGATATGATCTCATTTGGGCCAGAAGTAATTCCTCCTAAAACTCTATCTTCATAGTCTACTGAGAAAGGAATCTAACACATGTATTGTAAACAACAGTATAAACCTGGATGAAATCAGAAGAAATTTAGCTATTGTGACCAGAGACACAGATACATTAAGCCAAAAAACACGTGCTTTCAAGTTGGCCCTCTTTAGCTTAGTGCCCCAGCTTTGCCACGTATTTGCTGCCTACCTTGGCCAGTTCCTCAGAACGCCCACTTCCTTTCCATTACAATAGGGGAGTATCAAAGTCAAGTTCAAGATTGGTGATGATCTATAAATTGAACCTAAAATGGGTGCTCAATAAATGACAGTTCTTGCTGCGGTTATCACTGTTATTAATATCAATATTATTAACTTAGCATATACTTTTGTTAACTATAGCACTGAAATAAAACATATGGCAAAGAGAAAAAAACAGTTTGATTCCTTATTTGCCAGTTTTGCCTTTTCTGGGTATTCACAATAAGCTTCTTCTAAAGGCACTCACAACTAAAACTAATAGTTGGAAAATGCAGTGCTGAAGGCTAACAGAGTATTGCCATTACGGCAAACATATTGGTCTATCGTGACTCTATATTTTTTCCCAGTGAATCTTATTATTTAAACTAAGAGATGTTTCTTCAAATACTCTGTTTATCTTCTGTTTTTTAACACATAGTGAGAGAGATTAGTCTCAGAACCCGGGCCTGTGACATTCATTCATAACATGTGCAGTGTATTACACAATTCCTACTCAATCATTATTATGTATATATTTGGACAAAATTATTACATAAAAATTTTAATCTGAGAGGGATTTATTTTAAACAAGTAAAGCCACATTTGAAAGTGATGCCCAAATGTACTATATACGATAAAATCACTCAGTGGTTTCCTAACTTGCCTGCATGTTGGAATTGGGAAATGTCAGAAAGTCCTCACACCTGTGTCTCATTCCCCAACCACCTGTTTGATTATCATTTAATTTTATGGATTAAGGCCTTGGCATTGAAATATTTAAAAGACTTCCAAGTGATTCTAGTGTACAAGTTCAGGAAACATGGGACAAGCATCCTCTCTATGTCTCTCTTTTTGCTCAAGCAGTTTCTAGCTGTTTCACTTATTTTTTTTTAAGAATAAGCACATTTATTAGGGAAACTTTTATCTTGTAACAGAAAGCTAAGACAAAAAAATTCTCAATCATTCAATTAAATTAATGTGTACCGCTTCTCTAGCACTCAACACATTCTGGTAGGGACTGAAGATGAACAAGGTACAAGGTATAGATTAGATTAGGTCTAAAATTTTTTAAAATATTTTTCATGTGATAGAAAAAATATACACAAAAAGATTAAAATTCTGTGTCTCTCTTCAGCAATAATAATCCTGAAAGGCCTCAATCACTTGAAAACAGCAAAAATATATGTTAAATGCAAACGGACGACATAACGGCAGCCATCAGAGAGGATATTCCCACATAATTTTTCTTATGCACACTAAATTTTCTTTGGCAAACTTCACTGAAGTTTTGTTAAAAGTAAATCTGTTTCCTCATCTGATATCTAGAAGCTGTTTGATTTTTATCAACATTGAGGATGACCAGACAGCTTCATATATATGCAGCCATTCTCTGATTCATAACAATAATTTTTCCATTCCTTAAGTCTACCATCTAGTCCCATCTGTGTGGACACCATCAAATACATACACTGAGACTTTCATGGATGGGAGGCATTTATATGTCCACAGTGTACATATTCTTCATATCGTATGAACAATGGAAGAAAAAGCCTACATTTATATAGATTGTTTTACTTCTTTTTAAAAATCCCAACTAATACTACAGCTTGCCATTAATAAAAGATTTCCAACGTTTATGTCCCAAGAGTGAAATCTCTACCTCAGAGGATTAAAGATGACAATGAAAAAAAGAGCACTTAGCCTCAGCCCTGTGCCTAGTACATAGTAGCCACTCAAAAAATGTTTGTTTTCAAAACAAAGACAATGTCCAATTTCACTATTTTGAAATGATAGTGCTAATTTTAAGAGTGCTCATAAAAAATTTTTTGAAGTCATTTAACAGAGAAGCACTATCTCACTCTATTGAAATTAGTGCCACTTACTCCCAAACATTCTGAGTTTTTTTTAACTTGAAGTAGGTCTCCCTTAACTTGGGTCCAGTCTTTCAAAAATAAGTAGTTGTAGATTCCTATGTGGTGGTCTGAAGCTACCCAAAGCTATCCTTGCCTAAAGCAGGCTGAGAAAGGGACACATAAATAATTAGAAGTAGAATAATAGTTTACTGATGTGCTTTGTTAAGTCTTCCCTCCTTTCCCAGCAAAGATAGAGGAAAATAAAGTCATAGAAGGTCTGAACTCTGTCCAAACTTCAGTTGTATTTTATAATTTCAGGTTAGAATGCATAATATATTAATGCTATACAACTTTTATTGTGTTCACTTTAAAATTTTTATTAAGTAGATTGCTACATTATGGTAATGTACTAAAATACCTAAAGCAAAGTAATACAATGATTAACTGACTATAAACGTTGGTTTATGGTCAGTTTATAAAGTATTATAATGATTAATATTATGAATTTTCATAACAGTAGAAAATTGCAGGATGAAATATCTGTGGATTGACTCAGTGCCATTAGGAATAATAAAACAGTGATATAACTCAGTCTCCAGTTACATCTTGAGAGTAAACTTTGTTTTAAATCTCCTCTCTAAGTGGTTGGGAAATTCATTAATTTAAAATTCCCAAGGCTTGCCAAACACAAAATAGAGAATGCAAGTGTTCATATTAATATATTAAGTAAAATAGGGCTTAACTAACCTTTTTTTTAAAAAATACTTTTCTCCAATGTTTTGTTGAAGAACAACCAGAAAACATTAATTTTGTTATATCCTCTTAATGATAAGAAAACAAGTAAAATAGACATACTCAAGATTTAGATCTTACCTTCTTTCAAAAGTAGATTTGAATGGGTTATAACTAAAAAATACTCTTAGCTTTACAGAAGCCTAGATCATCTGTTCTACAACATAATATAACAGACTGATTCTTTGTAGAGAAACTAGACAACACCAAGAGAAAAGGTGGAGTCATAAATTTATATTGTTCTTCGATGGCAAAGGGCTGGAATATAGGTGGGCACCAATACAGAGGATTATGGCACCATCAGGGAAGAGGTCTATGGAAAAATCACAGTGATAGACTAATGGTGGAGAACATTGCAGCAGAATTGCCTGGGCTTGAATTCTCACCTTGCCACATCACTGCAGTGTTAGGCAAATTACCTTAATTTCCTCATCTGAAAAATGGATATATCTTTCAGTTATTGAAAGGATTAAATTAAAATTATAAAATAACTGGCCCATACTAGATAATCAATAAATCAGTTATTTTATTAACATTATCATTATAATTTTACTAGTTGATTATAACTAGTTGATTATTACTGGATTCTAATGACAGGGGATACTCCCAAAAGGAAAAGAAATAAAGTGAAGATCGGTAAGGCCAGGTTAAGAACACTGGCTGCTGAAAATGATACAAGCTTGGGAAATTGTATGAAAGTCCTAAAATACTCATGTTGATTGTTTCATATTGCAGAGCCTCAGACTTTCCATGATAATGTCTGCATAGTTCTTGGGAGAGGGTGTGGAAGTGTTCAAGAGCCTTTCCTGAAACTAAACTTCTATTATAGACAGTGCTTTTTCAACGGTTCATACATCAGGTTGCAACCACTGTATATTTTTGTCCACTTTTCCTTAGACTATGAGCAATTTTCACATAGCAGTTCATGTCTTCTACAATCATAGCTCCTGACACAGTTGTAGGCTTATATTACACTTGATCTTAGCCAAAAGGCCAAGAAGCGATACGTAGGCTTATATTAGATACTCAATAAAGATGGGGTGAATTAGCAAGTAAAGTAATGAATAATTGAGGAAACATAGAATATTTTGAAATTAATTAAGTTTACTGTTAGTCAATATTTAATTAATGTTTTCACTTGCATTGGTATTCATATATCCATTTCATTAATTTCCTAACTTCTGTTAGCATCCATATATCCATTTAATGCTCATTTGAAAATCTTGTTCCAGCTTCCTATTGTCTATATATAATATCAAACGCAAATATTAATAGAGTAGTTCAATCACCCTTTTCCATGCTATGTTTCTCAGAATACAGAATGTGGCTGTGTACTGAGAAATATCCATCTGTATAAGATGGCTACTATAACATAATGTACTAGAAAATAATAAAAGGCAAACTCATTGGTTTTGGGGGCCAACAAGAATATGTCAAGGTAATTAATGCTCCTCGAGCTAGGAGGCTAGTATGACAGGCAAAATGGCATCAAAGCCTTTTGTATCCAAAGAAACAGAATTTTAATATTCCTTGATAATAATTGAGCTATATAGGCACAAAATTTAGAATTTTCTTTTTTTTTCCAGTTCCACATCATTCTACATTGTATCCAAATCCCCATTGCTGAATTAATTTGATTGTTTTCATACCCTTAAAATGTTTGGAGAATAAGTTAATATCATTATCTATATGTAAACTAATTCCTAAAGCAAAAATCTCTGGAAGTATGGTCCATAATCTATTTTTATTGGCCTGCAATAAGTTAAGTCCAGAAATTTTAATCACCCACACACAAACTTTTAATGAACAAAATGTATAATTTTTGTGACTCTTTCCTCTCTCCCTATGTTAAGTTTGTTCTGATTATATTTATGGAAATACAATTTTGTGACTGTTGAATCTAATAATAAAAAATGAAGTTTGTATTTTGTATGTCTGTTCTTTTAAAGTTTATTTTCTAAATAATTCATCCTTACCGTATTTCATAAAAGTGTCAGTCTGTGACAGATTGAAAAGAAAAGAGAAAAGAAAAAGAAAATTAGTCCTTCACCACAGTCAGTTTGAGAACCACCATCCCAGAGCATGGTGGCCTTTTCCCTATGTTACATATTTTCTTTTTTTACAAAAGCTATTTTTAACTTGTTAAATATTATGCAATACTTTTTTTAAAAAAATCTTCTTCAGGTGCTGGATTCCATTTGTTATTTGTGCTGTCTTTACAGACATCTCTTAAACTGTATAGTATCAAGACTAAATTTAACCATAAAAAACTCCAAATATGACAATATTATTTCCTTGCTTAAAATGCTTTAGTGATACCTCTTAACAAATACCTTCAATGATTTTGAAGGCTTAAAAGACCCTCCAAGATCTTCCTATGGTTACTTTTTATCCTGACCTCCTGCTCTCCACTGCAGACATAAACACGCTTTCATCCCCAGACCTCTGAACAGACACTCTGTCAAGTAAACTTTCTCTCTCTCTCTGTTTCTGTATTTCTCACTGTCCTCATCTCTTCTCTTTCTTTATCTCCTCTCTCTATATCTCTACACACAAACATATACACACACACACACACACACACACACACACACACAAATGTGCACACATGCACATGTACTTCCATGACTCACATTTGCTAATACCTACTTTTTCATTAGGTATTAGGCTACAGGGATCTTTGTCCCAAGTCCTCGGCTTCTTACTTGTACTATTAGCACTTCCTATTTTCTTTCCATAAAACTCACTATATTTTAAAAATGTCTTAATAACCCAATTTTTCACTGGATCATAGCTCTGTAAGAGCCAGGAACTGATTTTTGCCTCTGCTTTTGTATTCCCAGAACTTAGCACAGTATCTAACACAAAGTGAGTTCCCAATATTTATTAAGTAAATTAATGCATAGAAGAATACGTGGACTGGTGTTTTATAATGGCAAATTCTTATAAATGCTTCTTTTGCTTCATATCCTTCTGCAATGCCCCACATAACAAAGCCATTATAATTATATTGCTAACTTATAAGAAAGAATATCATAAGTCTGAGTCTTTTTTTAATCTTTATTATTATTACTTAGATCTTTTCTCTACAGTATTTGCTGTACAAAGAAGTTTGTTATTGAAAAATTAAGATTGTCATTTCTGGAAGTTTATTTTTCCAACTCTTTAAGGATATTTAAAACTCAAATCCTGTTCCTCAACATGAAACAAAAATCTACCTATTAAGGCAAACACTGATGAAGGGAGTTGATAAAAGCTCTGGAATTCCATGTAGTTCGATCTTAATTTAAAATTGAACTCACTATAACTTCATTATTTCAGATTAATTTACACTAACTTCAACTTTAATTTAATCCTCAACGTATGCTGCTTTTTTGCATTGATCTTTTCAAAAAACATCTATTTTCTTTAATTTAGGTAGTAATTTAATAATTAACTCAAAAACAATTTTGCTTGTCCGCCTAGCAGGACAAGACACTACAGTAAGTATTTTCACATAGACTTCAC
Source organism: Propithecus coquereli (assembly GCF_000956105.1). Classification (NCBI taxonomy): domain Eukaryota; kingdom Metazoa; phylum Chordata; class Mammalia; order Primates; family Indriidae; genus Propithecus; species Propithecus coquereli. The sequence continues at coordinate 885,431 of NW_012148819.1, read as the reverse complement.
ACTCATGATACTTCTCTCAGGCTGTGCCTATTATTTCTGAGAACCTGAGTCCTAAAGTGATTTAAGTGATTTCTATGAAAACAAGCAGCTAAACTCTGGGAGAGCCATATCAACCCAAGTTGTCTGACTGCACACCTAGTATTTTTTCAAGTACTCTTCTTGTCATCATCACTAATGTTTTCTAAAAATGCATATGATTTTTCCAGCAGTTCTTTTAAGATTATAAAAATGTAAAATAATCACCCTCTCAAATTCTAATCTAAAACACACTCAGTACCTTTGTTAAAGTAATTGGAAACCACTTGAAAGCAAAACATAAAGAGAAAAACTTAGTACATAAGGTAATTTTTTGGTGAAAAGAAAAAATAATGAGCAACTGAGTCACAGGTCATCATGGTTGTCTGGATAGGAAAGGAGCAACAAACAGTTCCTTCTGCTCATAAGTCAAGTAAGTTGGCTTCATGGTAGTGGACAAGAGTATGTCAGTCACAATTTAAATTCAAACTTATTTTAATAATTTTCAAAGCAGGAAAATCTAGAAGCCCATGGATTTTTCCCAAGTATGGTAACATGTCAAATGGGGACAGAGATGTATTAACTAGGTTTACTTTCCTTTCCTACGTGACATTGATATTTGTCCTTGTGCCAGACCCTTCAACTCTATTCACTCTTCTACTTGAGTATAAGGGAAGAGAAAGACACCTGTAGAGAATGTGCTTTCTTGTGACATGAAGGCCATTTACAAAGAAAGAATAAATCTTGTCCACAGAACATTACATTATTCAAGTACTACAATCTAAGAATATTGGTTCAGTTGCTTAGAACTTATTGCAAGTGTGACCAAGTTGATTATCCAATCACTCAACTACAGATCAAGTTTTGTCTTGCACAGCACACTACATGGCCAACTGTGCCACTAATTTGTGCTACTGACCACAAGTGGGGTCAGATCTGAGATACTAGTTGACTACAAATAGTTAAAATATATGGCCTTCAGTTGTTTGTCATTATACATGAGAGAAAGTCCAATAACATATCTATAGAAATCCTGATAATTTAAGCCAGCAGTTATGGATAGTCTCTCATACACCTATTAATTTCATTATATTTGCTCATACAAATAAATTCTCCATTTGCCTTCATATTAAATAATAACAATGATTTTAAAACTGATAAATCAAATACCCCTTAAACTATCAAGTAGATACTTAATTTAGCATATGAGTTCTTATCCTCCCCTTATATAGCTTTTCCTCTAGGAGAGCAAAGAATGTTCTTATAGGAAAACCTCAAAATATATAAAGAGGTAACCAGAAATTTAAACCAAGTTATAGGTTATAAGGCAGATTGGCTATTGGAAAATGTACAAATGTTCTTCAGAATAACATTCACATGAAATGTGTTTTGATTGTTGCTTTGATCACAGGCTCAGAAGTGATGGAGGGAATCTTATCCACTATACAGGCTGAGTGTGGAAACCTGTATTAAGCAATCTAATATGCCTAAGTACAAAACATTAAGTCTCTAGAAATACATTAAACATACACCTGAAATAGCAGAAAACAGAAATCTTCAGCCTTGAATAAATATATTTCTACTACTTTCAATTTGTAAGAGCAATTACTACTATAGGAAAGGATATTTCACAGAGATTAATGATCAACTGAAGGTAATGATTCCTACCCTTATGTTAGGCCATCAACTCCCTTCAGAAATGAAACCTAATCAATCTGTCATTATTGTACTGATGTTATATAGATACCAAAAAAAAAAGAAAAAAAAAACCCTACCTCATTTGATGCCAATAAACTGATGAAGATACAGGAATACAATCCTCTTTAGCAGGACCACCTTGAATGATTTTGCCCTAAAAATCTTCAGAGAAATGTAACAGGCTAACTATAAAGCTAAAATACCTGTCTATATCCACATTTACAATAAATCATTGATTTTATGAACTTAGCAAGCTACAATTTCTCTGTGACTATGATTTGTTTGTATCATGGGATAACAATTGCTTTCACCCACTCAATAAACATTATTTTGGGAGACAATTAAGCACAAGGCACCATCTTAGGTACTGAAAATACAACTTTGACTGGTGCTAGTCACTGCTTTCCAGGAATTTTAGTCCACTGGGGAAGAGAGCCAAGTGAGGAAGAAATTCCTAGACAAAATGCAAAACATTTCCACAATGGGGCAGGGTAGATGTGTGAAGCATATAATCCAAAGTCTTTGGGGTAGACATGCGAGGTGATTAGAAAAGCTTATCTGTAGGAAATGTCCTCAGAATAGCTAATAATCAGGCTAAAATGTGGATCTCCCAGGCAGAGGTGATAATACATGCAAATGCTTACAGATAATTAAAGAAAGAGCAGCTGCACTCAAGCCACAGCAAGTTTTCCTGTGTGGCCCAATAATTCAAGGCTTGGGTGAAGAGAGATGAAGCAGGAAAAGTAAGGGGAGACTAGAAGATAATGTCCCTTGAAAACAGCATGAAAAGGTCTTCTCTTAAGAAAAATGGAAAATCACTTGTGGGTTTCGAGTAAGGAAATAACACGATCAGATTTTAGAAAGTTAATGTTGGAAGAAGGGAAGCATGGATCAGCCTCAGTTGAGCCCACTGAAAAGCCAGTACTACAACACAGGCAAGAGATGACAGTGGCAAAGGAAACAGAGAGACACTGATACTAGCAAAGAATAATGAGGAAGTAGGACTTACAGTTCAATGGGCATAAAAGAATGGGGGAGGAGGTGCCATTCCCGATTTCATAAGGGTTGATAAGACTTCTGCTACGGAACTTGTGAAGTTTTAGGGCAGACATCCAAGTAGAGATGTCTGTTAGGTATGTAGACAGAAAGGCCTGCTCCCGAGGAGAGAATGCTAGGATAGAAATAAAGATTCGGTAGGTATCAGCACATATATATTCTGATTGAAGCATTCAAAGAGGACCTAATTGCTTAAGGGGTATAGTGAGATGAGAAGAAAGAAGATGAGCTGAAAACAAAGCTTAATATTTGCAACTATGTAAGTGGCGGGGATAGACAGTACATGAGGAAATGTTCAAAGAGTTATATAGATGGGGTAGGAAACCATTAAAGAGTTTATATTGTCGTAAAACTTCTAGTAGAATTTGTTAGTTTTATTCCCAGAATTCATTCCCTCTTCTTATGGTGATGTGATATTAACTTTAATTTGGGTAAAATATTCATGCCATTCTCAGCCATGTCTTTTAGACTTCACCCCTAGGGTCTAGAAGTTGAATAGACGAAATAAGCAAAATTGGTCAGCCCATTCCCTTCCTGTCTACAATGTTTGGCTCAAAAGTAGGCACAGGACTCAAATCAAATCAATCAGTGTCAATAAAATTCAGTTACAAAATTCTGAGTTACTGGGGAAATAGATTCTTCTGAACTGATCCTGTGATTCTGTGAGCCTGAAGATTGTTAACTTTCCTCCATAGAGTCTGAGAAAAAAGTCAAGCCAACGGTGACTAAGAAAGTTGAATCCTATGATATCACTTGAGTCCTTAATCAAAGGACTCAAGTTTGAAGTTCATTCTCTCCAACTTTCTACCAGAAGTCACTATCCCAAATAGCCTAATGTTTCCATGATTTTCTATAGCCAGATCTATCTAGGAAACTGCTGCCATATTGACTTTCTTATTTTCATTATTTCAAACACTTTCTTCTAACTATAAGAGAAATATAAAATCATGGGGAAATTTAATATTGAAGAAATTACAAGGAAGAGCATAAAAATTAGTACTAATTCCATTCTTCAAGGATACTCTTAAAATTCCAATATAAAATAGTATTTTAAATTGTATATGATGGAAATTGAAGAAAAACACTCTGCCAAAACCAGAAATAGACCATAAGGACGTGAGCTGAAATGTCAATATAGGCTGTTTTGAATGACAAGAATGCAGATGAATTTTCTTCTTCTCCATGCAAGAATTAACATGTCATCTCTGTATATTACATTCATGTAAATGAATTTCAGAGTTTTTTCCCTTTTCCATATACAATGGTTCTGCCCTTTCTCTCAGACATTGGGAAGATCCAGAAATGAGAGAGTCAGCATCTATAATTCTCCCTTTCTCTCTAAAAAGGCACAAACTTTGTGGTTGAAGCCATAAATACTTCCAGAGGAAGCTGGTGTTTTAAAAATAAATTCAACATGCAATATACATACAGTATACAACAGAATAGTTCCATGCCATCATCAGGTAGGTGTGTGGGATTTAGAAATCTCCAACAAGAGGTAGGTATGACAACAGACCATGTGTTTCAAAATGTTCTAAACCAGAAAGTGTGTATACATTTATTGCGGTTTGAATGGTGACATACAGAATTACCTATGTGATCTTGACAAAAGAACACTGGGTCAGCAGGTTGCAGTTCTGGCAGCTGAAAATCTAACATCAACCAGCTTGGGAAAATAATTTTGTCTACTTTTATAAAGTAAGGAGGTTTTTGCCTGTTCTCAAAATCAGGGGGCAAAAAATACCTAAGTTTTTGCAGAGCTTAAAATTCATTCTCTGTTTCAAGCATTCAATATTTTCAATGAGGGGGAATTCTTTCTACAAATTACATTCTATAAAAATAAAAATAAACGCACTACATAGAAAAGTACACTAAGACAATCCCCCAGAATCTTTTCTGAATAAGAAGTTGAACTGCTAATGCAATGGCATCTTAATTTACACATAATTTCCCATGAAGTTGTTTGGATCTTAATAATAAAATAACATTTGAGCAATAAATAATATATCAAATGCTTTCTCTTCTGATAGCCCACCAAAATATACATTCAATGTGCACTACCTCTGAAAGTTCAAGTGAGATTTAAGATGACTCCCAGATATTTTAATTCTGTGATATAAATTAATGGTGTTGGCAAATATTCTAATGTTACATTCTCCTTACAAGAGTTCTTTCAACAGTTGATGACTCCTAACCAGGCCTGATATTAAATTCATGCTCTGGAGAAACATAATTTTAACCTGTCAAGTGGTTCAGATCCTTTCTAAGATAGAACAAAGATTAATTTCATTTAAGGCAATGAAATTTACTGCATAAACCAAAATTTTGTAGAAATTATATGGCATTTACTGTCTAACTCTTGAATCAGAGATGCCCTAAGCGTGAAGAGTCTGTGGTACGTTTCTTTTCTGTCTACTGCAGCCCCTCCCCACAATCCAGGGGCTGACTTTCTACCAGGTCTCTAGTATGTCCTCTCCCTTACATATGTGCTTGTCTTAAGAAAGAAAACAAAGTTTTATTTTCCTTTTTAATGAACAGACTAACAACTATTAATTATCATTCAGCATGTATGTTGTGATTTTGAAGACACCCTAATGAGGAATTCACAATATTTCTTACGCTGCTGTAGATGAGCTCATTTACAAAAGAGGTGCCCGTACTGCTTTAGATCTTGTTGGCTGAACTACAGCCTTGTGCAGTTTTAGAAGGTCCTGGGAAGGTGGCTAGGATTTCTTTTGTTCAGCACCTCCTTTCTCTTTAAAGCCTCTGAGTATTTTGGTTTCTTTCAGGTCCAGGCCTCCAAACTCAGGGTTGTGGAGGGAGGGTGTGAGTGAGGTTCTTCTACCTTATCATAGCTATCCCAAATCCCCCTCTGGAATTTGACTCCTGTTTGAACTTAGGGAGCAATTAAAATACAGTCATGCCTAACTCTCAACCCTAGCCAAATGCTTTACGCTTTTCTATTACAGGAATGCTCATCTCGGAAGCCAAGATTCCAGCCTCTGTTCGTCCCTAGACTGGAAAGTCACTTCATTGACACAGCTGTTTAGATGAAACGGAGATAGTAGAATGGAGTCCTGACCTCTCACTCACCCTCCACCACAGCCCCTGAAGGGTCTGCATGAAACTTTGGGGCTTTCTGAAGCACAATGTTTGAAAGCCCCTAGTTTAGAATCACCTTCCAGACTCTTTCCTCATCCCAAATCTTTGGATTCTACATAACTTAACACTATCAGATTCTTTGAACAACACATATCCTTCCTTATTTAGGATTTTAGTATGGTCCCTCATATTCAAAAATATGAGACTTGCATTAGAGACCAAATTTCCTGTATAGTTACCATAATTTGGGGACACAGGTGTATAGCAGATTATGGCACTAGATCTTTAATCCATTAAAAATGTCAAAAATTTGGTAACTTCTTATGGGATGAAGTAAAAGATTGTGGTAATAGGTGAATATAGGTAAATAGCAGAAAGGGAAGTTTAAAGGTATTTTGTCTATTGAATATGTCAGCAAATTTCCACTTTCTTTTAAATTAAGGTCAAGAAGGTCCCCACCGCTGTACTATAATGCCCTGATGCCTAGGTCTACTGCTGGATGAATATTCAGCTTTGATCCTGTAACTGGACCCAATACATTTGTCTGGAGCTGATACTGCCCTCTGGCTGCCAGTGTGAATTAAATCCTTACACAAACAGCTCTTAAGTTTCTTCACAGAAAAGCACCTTCAGTTTTCAGTTTTGGAACTGAATCTTTGATAATATTTTCTAAGAGTCTCTTATTCTGGATCATGAAGTCAATACTTACTTCAATACTCTCTTAGCAGTGTAGCACTTCTAAAGGGCCTCAGCTCAGTTCTCTCTGTTTCAAGCATTCAATATTTCCGACGAGAGGGATTTTTTTAAAAAAATCACATTCTGTAACTATAAAAATAAACAAAATTCATAGAAAATCACAATGAGACAAATTCTTTTACCAGTGTCTCTGGATTTCACATGTTTTTGCATAATGAAAGGGCTAATATAACATAACAAATCCTAAACTGTTTTCACAAGGAATGGAAAAAAGATGTGTAAAAGTATGCTCTGTCTTGCTTCCTTCTGTTCACAATGTATCTAAATAAAACAAATGGTGTTCTTGCTCTTTCTGTCTGTTTCCCAATCTGTTTGGATAGTAGCCACCATTCCGCAGCCAACGATAATATCTGACACTTCCTGACATCATGAAAGCCACCATCTGTCTATCACCAAAACCCTGTACTTTTTAAAGACTACTTGGCTTGATCTCTAATGAAGCTTCAAGTTGAATGCACAGATTGGTTTAGAAGGAATTCAGGGAATAATTGACAAATAATCTGTATAAAATCACGTTTTCATTAGATTTCATCTGAAAACATAAAATGAAATATTAAGGCAGCTTTGCAGGCAGAAAAAGCTTGGTTTAGTTTCAATTGTGTTTCATTTCCGATTTGCCTGTGAAAGTTTAGACAGTGTTGAACACCAGGAATAAACCTAAACTAAAACCTAAGCTTTAAATTCAATATTTTCAGTCTTGTAAAATTAAACAGTTAGACATGACTTTGCAGTGTGTATATTTGAGCTATGGAAAAAGAAGAAGAAAATCCATCAATTATTTTCCCAAGGCTTGAGAAAATCATGCCATTTAAAATTGAATCAACTTCTTCTTTAACACCTGAGCGATTATCCAGGAAACAAAAGAAGGTTCTGTATGTCTTCACTTGTAAATGTCACAGGTGAACACAAACAACCCGGTGCTGGCAATGTCAAGTCAGTCTTTGTTTTATTAAACTGTTGTACCTCTATGTGTACAACAAGGGAATTAGTTAGCAGGGGAGATTGTGAAAGACTATTTTCCCAGTTGATATTAAGTTCTTGCAGAAAAAAGTAAAGCTTTCCAGGGAGAAGACAGAATAACAAGTTTCGTACATAAATTTCATTACTGCACTCCATTCCTCTGATTATATATGTTGATTTCACACTAATGTCTTTCTTTTCTCTCCTTACTCCAATATGGTCCTGTGGTTCCTTTAACAATCCCATAAATCCAAATTTTGTGAAGTCATGGGTATTTCTATTATCAAATATGTTTATGTACATTTCAAGGAGAAAAGTGTGTGTGCATACAATATATACACATAGACTATGTTTATAAATGTGTATGCATGTATGTGTATATGTATGTGTGTGTGTGTGTTTATATATATATATGGAGAAAAAGAAAATGAACGCGTGAGAGAGAAACAGACACACAGCAAAAGACTAAGTGTGTGTGTTTGTGTGTGTGTATGCATGTCTAGAGCAGCTTACATTTACATCTTAAACCGAGGGAAAGCTATTTATGGAGTTCCATAAATAGAGTTCTGTATAAGAGTACTTATGAGAGTTGAAGTTACATTTCTTCAGAAAAGAGCTTGGTAAAATAAGATTTATTAAGTGCTTATTCTATGCCAGGTGCAAGGTCAAGCACTTCATACTTGTTCTTCCGTTTGATTCTATGTTTTGGGCACCGTTACTATGCTATGTTTTGAAGAGGTAATTGAGGCTTAGAGAGGATAACTCATTTGCGCAAGATCCCGTAGCTAGTAATGCTAGATCCTGGATTCAAATCAAATGTCCTGATTCAATGCGTGTGCTCTCTCCCACCACTACTGTGCGCTGCCTTTTGGTTGGACTGCATCCTTTGATACAGTCTAGCTATGAGATTACAACATTTGGGGCAGCAGGGAGGGGAGGGTGAGAAAAAAGTAGACGTCAATACCTTCACCCACATGAGCAACAGCCTTCCAAATCACCATTGTGAAAGTCCAATCACTTATTTCTGCAAGGATGCTAATGTTCTGGAAAGGCAAGCGATTCCGAGCCATTTTATCGGCCTTGAAAGAAAAGATCTTCCTGCACTTTGGCTCACAGTGTATAAACAGAACGGGCCCTCTGATGACTGAAAAGCAGTCTTGTTGCTATTCTTTGCTCGTCCACTCTACATCAATATGTTTTCAGATGGAAAGCGAAGAATGAATTATCCACTTGAAATAATAGCGAGGAAGGCAGAATGATTCACTTGAGTAGATAGTCTGTCCTAACGCTAGCCTCTTACACCATGATCCTTAAAACCAACAAATACTCCAGGGAGCCATATTCAACATGTTGTCCAAGGTTCTTCTGAACTCATCATGGAAATAGCTGTAAATTCTTTTCCAAACTAATTCAGGACAAAGCATGTATCTTCCCATCACTGAGTCTTCTACTTTCTGCTTGTCACCTTACCTATTGAAAAAAGTTAGAAAAGTAAAAATATACAGCCTTGAGCTGAAATGTGAGCAAAACATGTAGTTAGTCCTTTTACTGTGTGTGTGTGCTGAATGGTACTGGCCATTTGATTCTATCCTTTCGTTTAATAACGTTTGTTTCTCATTTGTTACATACAAACACATTTATTTCATGTCGCACTTCCCTCTGCTAGAGAATTTGGGCTCATGTTTCTCAACTTGGAGATGGGGCATTGTAGTTTTTAGAATAGCAACAATACATGAGAAAAAAATAAAAGCAGATTGTTTAAATAAAAAGTGAATAAATTATTCAGACCAGCTGTTTGAATTTGGAAAGAATTTTCTGCATTGATTAAAAATCTCTTACTTTCTTTTTTGCTGCTGTGAAAGAGTGGGAGGTAAGTAAGTTGGGACGTGAGTAAGTTGGGACCGGAATGCTGGTCTCTGTCAAAATTCCCTGGTCCAGCCTGAATAGATGTGGCCACCTCAATACATCTTAAACTTAATATTTAGAACAATATGGGAAAACAGTTCCTATAATGGTACACATTTTTACTTTAAAAAGATCCAAGTGTTAATAAAAAAAACAAGGAAAGAAAAGAAACGGGGAGAGAAATGAAATCCACGAGGAAATAAATAAAGTGACTGATAATGTTTGTCCATAATTCCCCTCCGAATCTTTTAAAAGCTATGTTGGGAATTAGCAAAAAAAAAAAAAAAGTATTATCCTGTCAAGTTAAAGTCTACTTTGCCCTTACCCTTTAAATCTCATCTTAATGCTCTTTCTACATAGATTTATTATGTTTGGTTCTTATTAATTATAGCCTGCAAATTGTCTTTAACTAACTGTATTAAATATATAGTCCCTAAGTATTTATTGTGAGGATTATCTTACAAGATTCTCATTTATATATCTAATACCATAAATTTGACCTTTCAAGCATTCTTTTTTAAAGCAATACATATAATAGATGATTCTTAAATAAACTGAAGTCTTTTGTGATTATAAGCTAAAAGCAAGAACCTCTCTTTACAGAGAGGTAATTCCTGTAGAATTGTGTTGATAAAGTATGTGACTTTTATATACTTGCTTAATGAATTCTTGAAACTTAAAAAGAAGAATGATTTTTTAGCCTATTGATGAAAATGGTAGTAAAATTTACACCATATTAATTATTGTCAATTTTTTCTTTTAAACATTTTTTGGTAGTATCAATATGCTTAAAAGATAAAATACAAATGTTGGTTTTCCACAGAGACACCCAGGAAAAAAACCCTGTATCTAATATTCTTGTTTGGAGGAAGCAACTGGAAAAAACATCTGTCATCACCCCATCAGGTTTGTTTTTTTTTTTTTTCCTAATAAGTTGTTGTACAGAAGCCATTTATTGGGTATGCAGGCTATTTGAACAATGCCTGAAGTATGAGGGTGAGCTAGGGAGAGGAAGAAAGAGAGAAAAAACATTCATTATTTATAAATATTATTCAACTTAAACAGCCCCAAAGATATTTGCAGAAATACCTAGAGTATAGGGAGTTGTGTTGTGGGCTGTATATCTTTCATTAGTTATGCAAATTTACCAAGGCAAGTTAAATGGAAAAAAAAAAGTGCATTAATTAAGAATGTTTATAACATTTGAAAGTATCATCTAGCTTTGATATAGTATAGTACATTTTTAGACTTCTATATTTTTTAAACACAGGTAGCAATTCAAAAAGTAGCTACTTTTTAGCAAAATAAAGATGCTGGTGTCACTGCCTTCAAAGATCCTAGACAAATGAAACAATGTTAAAAGCAAGAAGTCAAAAAGGGACAAGACACTGAGGACATTTAGATTACTAGTGTGATTTGAATAATGTAGAACTAATTGATATCTTAGGAAGAGGATTTAGACTTTCATTCATATATTAGAATATTAAATGACAACGGAAATGTCTAAAATATGTCATGTGAAAAAAACCACAAAATAATTTATACATATGATTTTTAAAAGAACATACATTAAAGAGAAAGTAAAGACTGTAAGAATATAGGCCAAAATTTGAATAATAATCTGCATAGATGGAAACTCAATAGAGAATTTTTTACTCTTTTTAGTTGCTGAAATATTTTCCAAATCCCCTACTATATATGTATATATATACACACACACACACATACACACACATACATATACATGTAGAATACACACACACAAATTTTGTAATGAAAAGATTTGCTTGCCTTTTAATTTTAAAAGGGGGTCTTTTTCACACCACACTTAGGCTATTGATAGTTATGTAAAATTATTCTCTCAAATATTATCATTTTTTTCCACAATTAATTTCACTCAAAAATACCTTTATTTGCAAAGATGTTTTCTTACTTGCTCTGTCTTTTTGGAACACTAGCTCTTTAGATTCTACCAAGATAAGCATGACACACTCATGCCTGCCACTATTGTGCTGATTTTATTCTTAAGTCTCATTATAAATATAATTGTAATGAAAGAATTATTTTTTCTTATTCCTTTTTTCCTCATTTGAAAGATTTATTTTTTAATTTTAAAGTCGATAATAACCTAAGGGTAAGAATTTGACATTATTGGGCAATAGCCCAAGGATGTAATGAAGACTCCCACCTTTTTAAACTTATAGGTAGATTTTTTTCACATTACAAAAGTAAGACATGTATATTTTGGGGCACTTAGAAAATATAGGTAACCAAAATAATACTATAAAAAGGTTCCGTAGAACATAAAGTATAGGTTTTAATGTATATTCTTCTAGTCTTTTTTCCTATAAATTCTCTGAAAAATGATATCATATAATCTTAATGGAACATAGATCACAAGTACACTTACCTTTCTATGTATCTACTTGACTGTCTGAATATGTCCAAAGGAAGATGTTAAATTAGTTTCTTGATTGACAATTTATCTCTACCATGTTCAATAAATTTATTCTTTAATGGAATTGATAGACATTTTAATGATTCCAAAGAAATTTTTAATGGTAGAGTATTGACTCAATAGTTCTTTGTTATTTTCACTATTTTTTCTTACTGGAATATCCATCTTCATTCCTCTGCTCACAAATCATAGTACTCTGTCAAAACCCACTATAAGTCTTCTATCCTCTGTAAAAACCTTTCTTTTAGCATTGTCCTGGTTTCCCAGGACATCTTTTGTTTGTTTGTATGATTTGGTTTCCCCGCATTTTGCATGTGGTAAGGACATTGATGGTGTCAGTGATGATGTCAAGATGACAATTTCACATTTCTCTTCTAGGTCCCCAATTTATTTTATTCTTTCTCACTTTCATACTTTTAAGGTTTATTTGTCCATAAAAGAGTGTCTTCTACTTGTGGGATTTTTTTTTTGAAATGTTAAAACATTTCTTTTTTTTACAATCAAATCAATTACAAAGTTCATGTTGTGTGGTAATGTATAGTTTCAATCTATCATGAAAAGCCTTATTGGCTTTCTTAGCCTAACAATAGTTTCTTTCACTATCGTTTTAATGCTCTTTATCCAGTGCTATACATAATTAACAGTAGTAAAAAAATTCAAACACATTAGGTTTTTACTCTGTCTCAAAATCAGGAAAACCTAAAGGATACAAACACACAATGATTCTTTTAGTTTTACAAACTTTTGAATTGACTTCACAACTTCTTTACCAATGATTTTCTAAACATAGCGAAATATCTCCTCTATGGAACTGTATTAAAAATCTTTTCTTG
>NW_012148819.1:861311-872202 GCF_000956105.1 Propithecus coquereli | reverse complement strand
AGGTTGCTGTGAGCTAGGCTGACACCATTGCACTCACTCTAACCAGGGCAACAGAGTGAGATCCTGTCTCAAAAAAAAAAAAAAAAAAAACCTTTTCTTATTTAATTGAAATAATTCAATAACCTTTTAACACTACAAAATAAACATATCATTTAATGCACCTATGATGATGATTTTTTATAGGATCTGCTGTAATAATTATAGAAATTATTGCAATTTATACCTTCTACCTTAGTTTAAGGAACTTGATACAGAAACTAGAATATAAAGCAAAAGTGATAATTTAACTCAAATATGATCAAAGATAAAATATATAAATGATAAACAAATATTTCTATAAAATATTTGATGTGGATTTTGGGGGGAAAACTCTTCCTTTCACTGAGTAGACTGGATATCAATGTTTTTCAGTGCATATATATGCAGCAGGTGTTTCTGTTTTCAACACACAGCCATTATTCTTAAAGAGATAAAAAATACTTTGATTCCAGTGCTATAATAAAAATGCTTCATCTTGCAATATGCATATCAATATCATAAGTTTCTACAATGTCTTATATTACTTGATTTAATCTACTTAAGCAGTGAAGCACGGGGGGGGGCGGAGATTCTTCTCCAAATTTTACATCTCCCAGTATTTTTCTTCCTCTAATACTGTTTCATTTTACAAATCAAAACAATTGCAATGTGGACATCTGCATGCAGACACTCTCATTTGCAAGAAACTGCATTTACAAAAACAAAACACCAGGAAACGTGAGAGGGAAAAGAACTGCCACCCAGAATCCTGTAGCTAAGCAACGGGATGTCTTCTCTTCAGTAACCAAATTATTCAATCACCCAATCACCCTCTGTGGGCTCCAGAGCTCTAAAGGATTTCCATCGTTTGACTTAACTTGAGCCATTTCTGCGCTTTTTAACTTGAGGCAATCAAGACTATTTTGTTAACTTTCTCAAGTATGGATTTCCAGCTCAAAATTGGTCACAGCAGTCCTCCTGAAAGTTCTACTAACAAATGATCTTATGGGATACTTGGTAGAACTGATCAAAATAACATGAATGAAAAAATATAAGTATCCTTGAAAAAGAATAGCTGTATGAATGTGGATTGCTTATACATAAGATAAGTTATTATTAGTTCTAAGTCTCAATGAATTTTTTCCACATGCAAACTTCCCAATTTCAAACATAAGAAAGGATAATTATACCGAAATTTATATATTAGTGATAGAATTGCATGTAATAGCCTACCAACGAAATTATTCTCTAAGAGAAAGCACCCTAAGCTAAGTTCTCATGATTTTTTTTTTTTTTTTTTAGTTCTGGAAAATACCTTTAGAAATGTATACATATGCCAGACACCTAGGACTTCTGGAACCTGGCAAAACAACTTTTTTTTTAGGAACAATGCCATCTTAACAGATGGGTGTTAGTGTAGGCATGCCAGGGAATCAAAATGTACATCACGTTCCACTACAAGGGGGCAGAATCTCATCCAGAAATGTCCGTCTGTGCCACTGGCTAAAGGAATATTCCATTGTAACTCCACCTCAGAGCCAGATCACTTAAAACAATATTTTCTAAACCCACAAAATAGGGTTTCTTTCTCTCTCTTTTTTTTTTTTTTTTTTTTTTTTTTTCTTTTTGGCTTTTCAGTGTAAGGTTTCACATTCCACTGGGAAAAGTAGAATGGGAGCCATTGCGATAAAATTTTAAGCAGTAAAAATGCTATTATGGCCCATTTCATTTTTCGACTGAATGGCTTACCTAAATAGAAAAACCATTTTGTGGAAGCCAGCATATAATTTCTGTTAAATAGAACCCTAGAGGTCCTTTCTGAGTTAACAATTATTTTGAAGTACTTTTTGCCCTTTTTTGGAACCTATAGAAACCCATTTCAAATTGGGAATAGTTTTACTAGAACTACCTTACTGAGCATAATTGAACAGGCTGCACAGAACTCAGCCGTTGGTGCAAGGATGTTCATCCGAGGTAGTATTAAAGAGGCTATTTGTAAATTTTCTGGCTTTGACTGGAGTGTAACAGAAACATTCTCCAAAATAATAGAAATTTTGAGCCTTTATATTTTAGGTCCCTTGTCTCCCTTGAATACATGAATTCATAAAACCTACCAAAGCAATCTTTTATTCTTACAACAAATCATTCATGTGTAATGGGTTTAAATTCTGATCATTCTGCTAAAACTAAATGTTTTGAACTTGGGTGATAATGGAAGCTTAAAAGGTATTATCAATTACAGAGAAAAATAGTTTTTAAAAGTTTGGCCTGAAAACAATTTCAGCTTAAAATTTGTACTGCTCTTATCTATACCTGTTTCCCTTACTAGTCAAGTTACTATACCAGTTAATAGTATATTAAAATAAATTTCACTGGGTATGAACAGTAAATATTTTCATTAAATTATTTTAAGTCATCAATTAATATACATCTAATAATTGTTAATATAATGTACATATATTTTAATTTATTTTTTTGAGACAGGGTCTTGCCCTGTGGCCCTGGGTAGGTTAGAGTGCAGTAGCCTCATCATAGCTCACTGCAACCTCAGACTCCTGGGCTCAAGCGATTCTCCTGCCTCAGCCTCTCGAGTAGCTGGGACTATAGGCACACGCCACCATACTCTGCTAACTTTTCTATTTTTTTGTAGATACGGGGTCTTGCTCTGGCGCAGGCTGGTCTCAAACTCCTGACCTCAAGTGATCTGCCTGCCTCAGTGTCTCAAAGTGCTAGGATTACAGGAGTGAGCCACAGGACCCGGCCCATATTTTTAAGTATGTATTTTAAAATGTAAACTAAAGCCTTTTAGATACCTCAGGTTACAGAATAATACCAAAAAGCACTGTAATTTTAAGTCAATCCTCACAAGTTGTTTAGCCTTAGAAGTGACTTCTTTATTTGTGACTTTTTTTTCTTTTAGTTCTACGGAATTGTTTTTTGTTCTTATATTGTTATTGTGGTTTGTGAGGAATAATATCCCTTTTCATAACTATGGCAACACAGTTTAAGTAAAACAAATTCATCAGATTGCAGCAAGTATTATAATATTAATATATAGTGCTCTGTCAAAACAGTTCTACCTAAATATGTTTGATATATGTTGCAATACTATATTTATGGTTTCAAGGAACAACGAAATCTGGTATTAAGATATATGGAGACTCTATTTTTCAAATTAAGAACAAATCAATTGTTCTTGGTGAAATTCCCAAAACTAATACCTCTCCCATCAACTGAATTAGTAATTAAATATATTGCTAGCATTGAAAAGAAAAGTGACATATAAATGAAGTTGCATGAACTATATAAAGGTATAATTCTCTTTTTAAATGCACATATCCTAGCTAAATTTCTTTCACAACAAGACCATAAAATCACCTGGTGATTAACCGCTGTAAAACCAGACATTATTATTTCATCATTTTCAGAATATATTACTCTTTTCGGTAAACTATTGTGAAAAAAAAAAATATGCAGCTGTTGCACACCCAAAGTTATCTCTCATTGGCTATGAGCATTATCTAAATATTACTTGCTTTCATTTGCTCTTCTCATTTGCAAATGTGCCAAGTCGACTAGCCTTTCTATTAAAATAAAGACTACCTTAGCCAAACAAGAAATTGGACAGATTCTCAGCTTTGTCTGCAAACATGAAGAGGAAAAATACACTAATGGAAGCAGCATGATTCTTCATTATGGACCCCTCCAGGTCTTGAAAATCATCCAAGGAGCTATCTCATCAAATATTGAAAATCTTCCAAGGATCTCTTCACACGCACACCCTTTTTAAGTGGTGAGTTCCAATCAAAGATTTTCTCCATTGAAAATGGAGACAGAGGTTTCTGGAATGATTTTCATTTTCTAAAGATTGTCCAAGTTCTATCTAAGCATTGACAAAAGATTCAATATACCTTTTTCACTTTTTAAGGATGGAATACCTTCAAGGAAGAAGTGACCTATTGCCATGATTTTCAGATACACTTTCCCTATCATTTGATAGTGGATTCTGTCTTTGCTTCTCAATTATATATTTGCCTTCATCCCTGAGGAATGGATGTTTTCCTAGGTCTCTTTTTGTCAAGAATCTCCTCACACTTACATACACATCACAGACATATCCCCTATTTTACTACTGAAATATTTCCTGCTAGGAACCTTAAAGATATGAAAAAGCTTTGCCAACAAGAAGTAACTCTCAATCATACTGTGTTTTTATTTTGAAGTTGCATTTATGTTTCAAGTACTCTAGTCTATTTTTAAATACATTATAAAGAAATTTATATAGTATTTATGTAAAGCAGAATTTTATGAACTATCCATTATATTTACATTTTAGACTTATTTTACGTAATTTCTATTTATTTCTTACTGTTCTAAATGAAATTAATCAAATAATAAAAATTGGAATATGAAAGGAAAATTATCAAATTATACACTCAAAGTTGCAATTGCCGACATTAATTTAACTAACCCCAGATCTAGTTTCAAGTGTTTGTGAAATCTTTCCTTTTCTTTTTAATGTGTCTCCTAGGCCATTTTGAAAATGCTCAAGATAGCAAACTCTGTCCATTTGGTCAGAATGTAATTAATTGTTTTGGGACTCGCCTCCTTTGGATTATTTTTTACCATTTAATCATTCAGTGCCTATGCAGTGTTAGCCATTGCTGTGGACTGAAATGGCAAGTAGTTAAAGGTATGAGCCTATCACTTGCCCAGATTTGGCGTAACCCTCCTCCCTCCAGAGTAATTTGCCACTGGATGATATTCTCTTATGATCTAAAATCAAGAGAAACTGTAGCATCAGGCTTCATTATCAAAGTACTCTGTTTTCTGTTTTTGTTTGTTTATTTTTAATTTACATTTTGATTTTCTGCTCTGGCTGGTTAGCTTTGCAACTATAAACAGGTATTTGTCAATGTTTTAATTATTATTATGCTAGTTTCAAATAATTTTAAGTCATATTTAATGTTTTTCCTTCTGTGTTTGATTAAGAAGTGGAATACAGGATATTTTTATAATATCTAATGTTTAAGTTTTACCTAAGTTTTACTGTCTTGTGTCCATAATGGTCAGAAAAGTAGAACACATCCTTATTCATGCTATATAGTCATCATCACCATCATTAAAACTCATATTTATTCAGAGGGTAATATATGTTTTAGATATTAAAATAATACTTACAATCACCCTTTCAGGTAACTATTTAATACTATTTTTACTTTAATACTATTTTTATCCCATTCTACAAATTAAACTATAAGCTGAGGCACTGAAATAAGTAAACTGCCAAAGATTACACATCTTTTACCTTATAGTTTCAGGATTCATCTCAGACATTCTGAATCTACAACTCATATTGTTAAACATCTCATGATCATTTTACTCAAAGTATAATGGAAGTTCCTTGATTAATATATTGACAATTAAAATCATTTACAAAAAGATAATATACAAACATAAAACATTATACACACATTTACAGAGAAAGTGACAAGAGTTCAAAAATTTTAAAAAGTAACAAAGGATGCTGAAACTAGCCTTGATTCAGAGTCAATGTTATATTTTTCCAAATGCCAATTGTTTGTTTGTCTAACCTGGCATCCCTGTAAAGCAACTATCCTAAGTATCACTGTGAAAGTTGTTATCCAAGTGCTTCAATGGGTTTATAATGCTTTTGGTGTTTACTTTAAAAATGATAAAAGAAATTTGATTCCATAAGTACAATCTCCTCTGTTAATATTTCACCTTTAGTGTTCTTTATAGGGGCACATTTATTGCTTGAGTACTTCTGAAACTAGTTAGAAAAAATATATTGCATGTAAGTTAAAGTGTCTTCCAGAGTGCATATTGCTTCAGAAGCATCAAATGCTGCATATGTTGATATGAGACACACCTGGGATTTATGGATAGTTCATTTTGTCCAGGTGACTGCAGTCCCATATGTGGTCCATTTTTTGTCATTAATTCAGAGGATAAAATGGAATAAAATCTGTTTACTATTTGTAACATAGTTAAATGAATGAATGAATATTCTGTTGTATTTTCTCTTAAAAGAATCAGCCAAAAAATGATGAATCAAAAAGCAAAGGAGATCATTGTTTCTAATATTTACAATAGAGTGATGAAGAATACACTATTATTGAAATAAAATGAAAAGAAAATGCATTTTTTATCTCCAGTATTGTGTTGGCTTCTCAGTGGCCAAACCAAAATTTCTGAATAGCTCAGGCACATACAAAAGATGTTTGCTCTTGGGATTTTATTTTGTTTTGCTTTGTTTCTAAATTTGTTAGTAATCTAAATACGAGCAATAAGCAATTGTAAAAGATTTAGCAGTAAAAGATAGTTGCCAGAGTTGAACTAACTGGGACATTGTACTTGAGTTGACTTCCATACCAAGTCTCTCGAGTCAGGACTTCCACAAAATAGATAATCTAAAATAAAATTCTTTAGAGTATTCTTACCAGTGATAGCTGAAATTGAATTTTTGGCTTTGACAATAAACAGTTGTAACAAATTGTGCAAGTTTTCTAATCTTTTAAATCTTTTTTCATTTTAGTTTTCTCATCTATGCAATGGTAATAAAATTGAAAGGCAGATGTAAGGATTAAATGAAATGACACATGTTAAACACCTAGCCAAATGTTATTTCCCAGAAATTAGGAAATATTCCATATCCTGGAAATTCTCAAATGTTTCATATCCTATAAATTAGGAGTTGTGGTATTATGATGAAGATCCCAAGCCTTGGCTGCCACTGTTTGAACTTAAATTCTTGCTTCACTCCCTTCTAGCTACGTGAGCTGAGGACTTTGTAGCACTAAGAAGAGTGTTCCATAAGATCAGCACTCAACCACATCATGACTTCTCTGCACTGTAGTCATTATCAACAAGCCTACCCCACCTTCTGCTATCCCGTTCTCCCTGCCCTCTCCCCGACTCCAGAACAGAAACAAAAACATACCCGCTAATACAAAGGAAGTTTCCTTATTCCCCCTGAAACAGTTCAACACAGGCAGTTGTGCCTCATCAACAGAAGTTGTGCAATTTTAATCTCTTCCAATTAGCTCTCTTTGAAATAACCAGATGTTTTATTTGGTGACACCACCAGAGAGATCAACTGAAAACAATAAATACAATCTAGCCAAAAGGCCTAGGGAACATCATATGACTTTCAATTAGCAAGGTTAACAGTTGGAAAACTGATGCCAACTTATAAAGAAATGCATAGCTACTGAGTAATACTTGACAATATATTCTTTAAAATAAGTCTTTCCAAATCTATCCACTTCAGCTTCAGATTTTATTTTTAAAGCTAGTGTTCTTGCAGATAACCTTGAAAAAGAAAAGAGCGGCAGTATCTGTTTACTTAAAAGAAGTTAAATGGTGCATGTAACATCTCTGTTACACAGTATACAACAGTGGCTGACTTTAGCCCTTAAATTACATTTGTCCCTTGCTTTGAATGCAAAGTGACCTATAGTTATTTATGTTGGTTTATGTCAGATAATGCCCTTCAGTTTTCAACCAACACTGAAAAGTAAAGACATGCTGGTTAAACAAAGAAAGTCCTTATTAGCCAAATACCAAGGCAAGAGTTAGTCTACAACATCCAGTTTTACAAACATTTATAGAGAGCAAAGCACCAAATGGTGATTTCTAGATTTTTCCATTACTTTCCCTCTTTCTTCCCTCACACTTAATAGAAAAAGTGTAAGCTTTGACTCAGTATGTATAAATACAAAGCCCAGCTCCATTACTTAATAGTTTTGTGATCTCTGGCAAAATAATTAAACTCTCTGTGCCTCAGTTCTTCATCTATAAAATAGAAATGGCAATTGCATAACTTCCTGAGAAAATCGTGAAGAGAATTAAGTGAGATAGTGCATGTAGAGTCGTTTAAACAATTGGGGTATAATAAGCTCTCAATAGGTGCTAGTTATTAACACTCTCAATAATAATGTTATAAAAAGTTTATGCAGTCTGCTCACCATGAAGACTTCCCTTGCCTACAAGAAGAGCAATTTTTTAAACTACCAATTTACATCAACAACTTAATTCTTAGTATCATCTGAACCAAGTGTCCAATTTTAGGTCTATATTGTAAAGTTGTTACAGAGAATTAGGACTCAAATTTGTAACTCAGAAAGATTCCTCTGGCAGCATTTGAACAACAAACTGAAATACGTCTAGATATCAGATTATGGCACTAGTCAAAAGGAATGCTGGTGAGGATCTAAATGCAGGCAGTAGCAGTGATTATGAAAAGAATCGGAGAAACATGAGAAGTATCAAAGGGACAGAAACTATATATGACTGATGTAACATGAGTGATGCCAAATAAATCAAATTATATCAAGTTAATTTTCAAGCTTTCTAGAAGCAGGGACCCATCTTATTTTTCTCTAGTACATACTTCATAAAACAATCATTAATCCAAAATGTATCTCAAGTCTCATCTTTAAAAAATATAATATGTTGCATTATAGAGGATAAAAAGAATGCTTATAGCTAGTGAAATATGATTAGCTTCCTTAGTACATCAGGCTAAACTATCCATATGTTAATCAATATATTTATGTTAATTGCTAATTTTCATGTCTCGCAACAAAGGTGTAAATTGTGGCATCATCTGACCTTCAAGGCACGTATAATACCAGTGATGCTTTTTTTTCTGACTAAGTTGTGCAACTGCTAAAATTAATTGCACCCCAGGGCTATTATATTATGCATGGATTGTCACCCAAATGAATGACAATGTTTGAGAGAGAGTGAAAGGATAGGGATTTAGATGTGTTCTCAGTGAATGCTGCCAGCTACATGACAACTGACATGATACTCAATTATAAGATCACTAATTAAGGCTATCAAATAAGGCTGTGCATTTTTGCCTGTCACTAGGATTTTCAACTGCAGTTTTTGAATCTTCTTTCAACAAATAGAAAAAAAACAAACTTCTCAGAGTAGTTTTTCCTAAATTTCTAAAACTAGAATAAATCATTTGATAAGTCAGAAAATATGACAATTTCTCCACGTCCAATTCTAACATGTAACAAACTAGCAATAATATGCTTTGATTTTATTTTTCCTGTCTCAGAAAGTGAGCTAAGAGAATCAAGTATATACTTCTTCTTTTAAGTCTTAAGTAATGAAAGTTAAATCTCAAGTGTATTCCCTTTGATTTCATGGGGAATACAAGGACATGTTACAGAGAAAAAAATAGCCTTACGAATATGCTATTCATTATCTTCTTTGTTAGAAAAAAATTTAGCTGGTTAAAAGTACATCTTTTGTATCTGCCTTGCTCAGATATAAGATGGTAGCTTAAGTTTCTCTATATGCAAAGTAGAGCCAACTTTTATTCCACAAGATAATATTCAATAAATCTCTTAATCCTTTGGATGAAATTTTTAGACATGTGTGTATATGTAGACATATAAGCATTTATATATATATATTTATAAACATCATATACACACACATATATACATATATTCATTTTGTCATATTTTAATACATATGCTAAACATATAGAGAGATACACACATATAATTTAGTATATATTTCGTGTGTGTGTTTATAAGATTTTCACCAAGGAGACCTACAAATTTGTTCAATATTATCTTTGTTTTAAAAAAAGAAGCTTTAGACAAATTAAATTTAACAGAGTTTAATTGAGCAAAGAGCAATTTGGGAATGGAGCAGCCCCAGAACCAAAACAGGCTCAGAGTGACTCCAGAGCTGCCACATGGTCAGATAACATCTATGGACAAAAAAAAAAAAAAATGAAAGCGACATACAGAAAATAAAGGGAGATATAGAAACAGCTGGCTTGGTTACAACTGGGACTTTGCCTTATTTGAAACTTGTTTGTACGGTTGGCTGCCTGTGGTTAAATGAAGATCAGCTGTTGTGATTGGCTGAGCCTGGGCTACTTGTTACAAGAGTGGGTTACAGTCTGTTTACACATCAAGTTGGCATAATGTTCGCTATGTACAAAGAAACTTTAAGCCAAACTTAAAATATATAAGGAGGCAGCTTTAGGCCAAATGAACAATTCCCTCCTTTTGGTCAACCTCTTAATTTAGAAAGATTGACCAAAACTTAGATATTGACATCAATCTGTCACTATTATACTAATAAATGGGCTTATTTGATCTCAAGTCCCACTGGAAAATAGCAGAACAATGGATTTTGTAAGGTGGAGACAAGGAAACAGAATAATAGAAAAAAACTAGTTAATATCAGGTTATTTCTGGTTACTTTTTTGTAAGGGTTAGAGCAGACAGATTTCCTTATTATGCTAGAATCTTCTGTTTTCAGAAGGAAAAAAATGGTTTGTTTTGGAATCTGTTTCCTTAAAGTTATAGTTTCATTATGTGGTACTTAGCATGAGTGACTCCATTTTTGTTTAATATGGTCTGTACTTGTAGCCTTTTGAGATATCTCCATATTACTTTCCACAGAAGTTGTACTAGTTTGCACTCCCACCAGGAGTGTACAAGCATTCCTTTCTCTCTGCATCCACTCCAGCATCTATTGTTTTGGGGTTTTTCAATAAGAATCATTCTAATTGGGGTTAGGTGATATATTATTATGGTTTTGATCTTCATTTCCCTGATGATTAGTCATGTTGAGCATTTTTTCATATGTTTATTGGCCATTTGTTGATCTTTTGAAAAACTTCTGTTCCTATCTTTTGCCACTTTTTAATGGGGTTGTTTAATTTTTTCTTACTGATTTATTTGAGTTCTTTATAAATTCTTGATATCAGCCCTTTATCAAATACATAGTTTGTGGATATTTTCTCCCATTCTGTAGGTTTATTCATTCTGTTGATTATGTCTTTTGCTGTTCAGAAGCTTTTTTAATT
>NW_012148819.1:858263-860386 GCF_000956105.1 Propithecus coquereli | reverse complement strand
TTATGACTTCCTGAGTTACTAGCTCAGGTCTCCTTGAGATCTCTCCTTGTAGAGATCTTTCACTTCCTTGGTTAAGTATATCCTAAGTATTTTATTTTCTTTTGTAGCAATTGTGAATGGTATTGAGTCTTTGATTTGACTCTAAGCTTTACTGCTAATGGTATATAGAAATGCTTCTGATTTGTGTACATTGATTTTGTAATCTGAGACTTTATTGAATTTATTTATCAATTCTAGGAGTCTCTTGGTGGAGTCATTAGGATTTTCTGTTAGATACAAGATCACGTCATCAGCAAAAAGTGATAGTTTGACCACCTCTTTCCCATTTTGGATACCCCTTGTTTCTTTCTCTTGCTTGATTGCTCTGGCTAGGGCTTCCAGTACTGTGTTGAATAGAAGTGGTGACAGTGGGTATGCTCATCATGTTCCGGTTCTTAGGGGGGATGATTTCAACTTTTCCACATTCAGTACAATGTTGGCTGTGGGTTTCTCATATATGGTCTTTATAATTTTAAGATATATGCCTTCTAAGCCTAGTTTGTTGAGGGTTTTTAATCATGAAAGGGTATTGGATTTTGTCAAATGCTTTTTCTGCATCTATTGAGGTGATCATATGACCTTTATTTTTGTGTCTGTTTATGTGGTAAATCACATCTATTGATTTATGCATGTTGAACCATCCTTCCATCCCTGGTATGACGGCCACTTCATCTTGGTGTATTATTTTTTTTGATGTGCTGTTGAATTCAGTTTGCTAGTACTTTGAAAAGGATTTTTGCATCCATAAAGAATATTGGTCTGTAGTTTTCTTTTTTTGTTGTCGTTGTTGTGTCCTTTCCTGGCTTTGGTATCAAGGTAATACTGGCTTCATAGAACGAGTTAGGGAGGATCCCCTCATTCTCAATATTATGGAATAAATTCTGTAGTCTGGGTACCAGCTCTTCATTGAATGCCTGGTAGAATTTCACTGTAAATCCATCTGCTTCAGGGATTTTTCTCCGTGGGAGATTTTTTATTACTACTTTGATCTTGCTGCTCATTATTGATCTGTTCAGGAGCTCCATTTCTTCCTGATTGTGTCTTGGGAGGTGGTGTGTTTCCAGAAATTTGTGCATTTCCTCCATGTTTTGTATTTTATGTATGCAGAGATTTTCTTAGTATTCATGGATAACATTTTGTATTTCTGTGGTATTAGTTGTAATATCTACTTTTTCATTTCCGCCTGAGTTCATTTGGGTCTTTTCTATTCTTTGTGAATCTAGGAAGAGGTCTATTGATTTTCCTTATCCTTTCAAAGAACCAATTTTTTGCTTTATTGATCCTTGCTATTGTTTTTTGTTTTCCAATTTGTTTAGTTCTGTTCTAAACTTTGTTATTTCTTTTCTTCTGCTGGCTTTGGGTTGGTTTGCTCTTCCTTTTCTAGTGCCTTGAAATGTGACATTAGCTTGCTATTTTGCAATCTTTTTGTCTTTTTGATGTAGGTATTTATAGCTATTAATTTTCCCTTAAGACTGCTTTTGCTGAATCCCATAGATTTTGATGGTTTTTGTCATTCAGTTAGAGGAATCTTTTGATTTCCATCCTAATTTCATCATTGACCCAAATATTGCTCAGCAGCAGGTTGTTTAATTTCCCTGACTTTGTGTAGAATTTAGTGTTTCTCTTGGAATAATTTCTGGTTTTATTCCACTGTGGTCTCAAAAGATACATATTATGATTTTGATTTTCTTGAATTTGTTGAGACATGTTTTGTAGCCTAAGGTATGATCAGTCTTCAAGAATGACCCATGTGGCGATGAGAATAATGTATATTCAGTAATTTGGGGGTGGGTGTTCCATAAATGTCTGTTAGTTTCATTTTTTCTAGAGTCCCATTTAAGTCCAGTGTTTCTTTATTTTCTACTTTGATGATCTATCCAGCTCTGTCTGTTGGGTGTTGAAGTCCCTGGCAAATACAGTGCTACTGTTTATGCCTTTGCTTAGAGCTAGAAGAATTTGCTTTATGAATCTGGGAGTCCCTGTGTTACATGTATATGTATTTAGAATTGTTATATCTTTTTGTTGAATTGCTCCCTTTAATATTATCTAATGAGCATCTTTGGTTTTCTTTACCTTTGTTTATT
>NW_012148819.1:850202-856821 GCF_000956105.1 Propithecus coquereli | reverse complement strand
TTTTTTTTTTTTTTTTTTGCTTCTTTTTGTTGGTTTTCAACTTTCTCTTCAATGCCACTCATCTTATTTGCCATCCACATTCTGAATTCCATTTCTGTCATTTCAGTAATTTCCTTGTGGTTGGAATCCACTGCTGTAGCTCCATTTTGATCCTTTGGGGTGTTGAACTTTTCTTTGATTTTTTTTGATGTTTTTTTGATGTTGTCAGGATTCTATTGCTGGTTTCTTGATACCTGAATGATCTTCTCTTGGCCAAGGGCTAATTCAATTCCAGGGCACCTGTTCTCCTTTGCTTGGTACTCATTTACTTAGTGGGAGGAAAGGGAGATCCCTAGATGACGTTTTTGTGTCCTACTCTGTAATGTTCACCTATCAGCAGAGGGCAGGCACACTGAGGGCACATCTGTTCTGGTTTGTCCCATTCCCTTGTGATTTTCACAGTTTAAGCCAGTGCTGGATGATCTTCATGTGGGGTAGTGGGTTATTCCCCAGATCATTGTTGGAAATTTGAGTTGGGGATGGTTGAGGCGCTCTCCACAGAGGTTGGAATTGTGAGGAATTGCTCTGCCCAGGGACTCCCTATGAAGGTGACAGTGGCAGGTGAGTGAAGCTATGTAGGTAGTGGTCATAGGTGTCTGGGCTATGGGTGTTTGCTCAAACCAGGTTCAGGCAGCTCATGTCTGAGGATCCCTAGAGGAGTGTTTCACCTTGAGGAGATTCCACAGGCCCAGTTGCAGTGGCAATAGCTCAGGGGTAGGGTCTTGGGGTTCAGGTGCAATGCTGGATTTCATGGTTGCAGGCCTTGCAGGAGCTCTAGAGCCATAGGGGTAGAGCCTGGAGCCCAGGCACAGCAAATGTCTCAGAGCTGCAACTGGGGACCACCAGAGCAGAGCTTCACAGGTGGGGAGCCATTCTGGTTGTGTAGGGGCTGTGGATGCTGAGCTGCACTGGTAGGTGTCAGTTCCAGCTGCCCAGAGATGGCAGAGGCAGGCCGGGGCCATCAGATGGCTGGGGTCCTCCCCACCACCTATGTCTCTCTGTGGTAGTTGCCCAAGTCTTCCCAAGTGGTGCCTGTGTTGCCCGAGACACCTCTTTTGCTCAGATCTTGTGCTCGGGCTAGGGGTGTTCAGCTTCCAGTCAAACCACATGACACGGGGAAGCATCTGCTCTGCCTGCTCCCTTCCCAATCCAGCAGTGTGATGTGAAGGCTGCTGCTGCAAAGCTGAGTCCCATGCAAACCTTGCACCATCCCTCTGAAAACTCAGGACTGTGTCAGCTGCAGAAACCCAGGATCGGCATCCACAGATCCCTGGTGCACCTGCTCTCCAGCACAATGTCTCTGCACAGACTCTAAGCAGCTCCCCGATCAGTTCATAGATTTGTGGTGGTGGAGGAAGTCCCCTCAGAGATCAGGCCACAGTGCGTGCAGGATGAGCTCATAGCCCCAGAGCTCTATCCTCTTGACCTTCACCACATGTGTATGCCTCCCCAAAGAGCCCTCTGATCTTGCCTAATGAATCATCCTGTCACCTTTTCCTTCACTCTGAATGTCCCCCATAACTTCTCTGGAGTTTTACAATGTCCTTTCCAAGAAGAGCCATCTGTAGTTAGTCGTCTGCCTACAACTTTCAATCCTCTTCTTGTAAGTATCACATGTGGGATGCTGCTAGTCCACCACCTTCTCCCATTCTTTTTTTAAAAGAAAATTCAGTCCTTTAAGTGTGATCTTCTATATACATAGCTTTTTAATATCGAGTGTTTGTTTTACATAATTGAATAGAAAGACTAGGAATTTAGCCTCAATACTAAGCCAAAATTATATTGCATTGCCCACACATTAAAGTATGATTTGAGTATTGTATATGAGCTCTGTTAGTCTTGCAAATCAAAAACAAGTCAATAGTGTTTACTTCCAAGGTTACAACTGAGTGCATTATATTTTTCTGTCTTCTACTACTTTAGCAGATAATGAACTCTTAAATGAAATATTTTCAGGGAAATATCTACTTAGTATATAGTAAAATCATAGATAAAACTAAAAGTTCCTCCTTATTAAATAAGGACATTCCTGTCTAGTGGCAAATTACACTTTTGGATTTGCCCAGGGTGCATCTTTGTCAAGCAGTCTTTATTAAATGTTACCTTGTCCATTTTCCCATGTAGGATAGATGAAGATGCATATAAATAACAACTATTTACCAAAAAAGTTATCATGTTTTATCAATTCCAAAAGTGCTAATAGAAAGCTTTCCAGAAACCATCATAGATACACCTAAGTTTTAAGAGTTATATATTTAAACCCCTTGGTTATATCAGAATTGTTAATAAAGAACTTGCTGTATTTTAGATACATTTTGGAAACCATGCTCCTCCCTAGTACTAATGAGGACATCACACATTTTGTACTCTTATAAAAATCATGCAAAATTAAGAATGCTTATTTCACAATTAAAAATAATCACCTTGGAGGAAGAAGTTGTAGCAAGAGAGTGATATCCATTAGATTCAGCTTCAGCTACCATCTGGGGGGCCATGTGCCAGACACTTTCACTACATTCAATCATTTAATCCTCCAAACAGTCTGAGGAGCAAACATGAACCTCTTTGCCACAGATAAGGAGTAAAAAATATACATGAGAAAAATAGTTACTTTATAATGGAGAAAGCTTGCAGACACTACCTGTGGTTGGCAGACCAATGCCTTCCCCCCCTCAAGACGTTCACATCCTAATAATTAGAACTTTGAATATATTATATTATTTGACAAAGGAGAATTAAGGTTGCTAATCAGGTAGCCTTAAAAAAGGGAGATTAGCCTGATTAACCAGGTGTGACCAGTGTAATCAGAAAGGCTCTTAAAGTAGAAATGAGAGGCAGATGAAGAGATCGGTCGGAGAGATTTGATGGTGCTTTGAATCTGGCATTGAAGACAGAGGAAGATGAGCCAAGGAATGCAGGTAGCCTCTGGAAATTAGGAAAGGCAAAGAAACAGATTCTCTTTGAAAGCCTCCAAAAAGGAACACAGCTCTGCTGACACCTTGATTTCAGCCCATTAATACCCATGTTGTACTTCTATGTAACTATCAGATAATAAATGTGTTAAGCCACCAAACTTTCATAATTTGTTACAGCAAAAACAGGAAATGCCTATATCATCTTAACCAAGTAATGGATTTCACATCACCAGCGATGTCATGTCAATGTCATGTGCCCCCTGATATAAGGCAATGAGGAGGGAGGGCATCTCTTCTCTGTGGTATTCTTTCCAAAGATACAGTATCCCAATCTGACCATGAGAAATCATCACGTGAATTAAAATGGAGAGACATCATGGAAAATATCTAAGGAGGATTCTTTGAAACTTTCAAGGTCATGAAAAACAAGGAGAGGCTGAGAAGCTATCACAGATCTGAGAAGAGTAAGAAGACAACAGATAAATGCAATGTGGTATCCATAATTGGATCTTGGAACAGAAAAGCGATGTTAATGGAAAAACTGGTGAAATATGACTAATGTCTGTAGTTTAGTTAATAGTATTGTGGCAAAGTTAATTCCTTAGTTTTGACAAATGTACCATGGTTATGCTAACACACACACACACACACACACACACACACACACACACACACAAAACAGGGTGAAGGGGAAACGGGAATTCTCTGTACCTTGTGACTTTTCCGTAAACCAAAAATTATTTCCAAATGAAAAATTTAAAAAATAATTAAAAAGTTTTAAACCAAAGTTTTTAACCAATGACACATGCCTGAGAGAGTCAACTTTAGAATCCCTTTCTTCTAGTGCTACGTTCTATTTCCTCGTTTCCTCGCCAGTATATTGTTCTGTCCTGAGACTTGCAATCCACTCAAGCTGACCTTCCCTGACCTACCACAGCAATAATTTAATTAAAGTCAAAATTATCTGGTTAAAAAAGAAGGAGGTTAAATTACCTGCTTTAAATTAGCAAGTTAATAGTAAAACAACAGCAACAAAAACCTTAGAAGTGTGGTAAATAAGGACTCTATAACTAACTTTCTTTTCCTCAAATTCTTACTTTTTAGTTAGTTCTGTCCTTGTGGCATTTCATTGTGAATCAGGAATACTCTGTTTAGGGTAGTCTCTGGAGTTGGTCTCAAATTTTAGATGTCCTGAAGCAAGTACTATGATAGAGACATCTTAGTACATTATTGGAGTTAAGTAGAGAATAATGAAAGTTATAATAATAGTTAACAATCATTGAGTTTCCTGTCACCCAGGCACTTTTCTAAGCCCTTTACATGTATTTGTCTCATTTAACCCACAAAATAATCTTATAATATGGGACCATCTTTACTCATTTCCAAGTGAAGAAACTGAGCCACAGAAATGTTAAGCAAATTGCTACAAGGCCAATATCTGGTAGAACCAGATTTCAAACCTTGCCAATCTGATTTTAGGATTGAGTATCTGACTATAAGTGTAATAGCATTTGGGCTAAAAGTCTCTGTTTTTGCTGTAATTATTTTTTTTTTAATTTCAAGATATTAAGGGGGTACAAATGGTTTTGGTTACATGAATCACTTTTTTAATGCTTGAGTCACGGCTATAGGTGTGCCCATCACCCAAATAGTGTTCATTGTACCCATTAGGTAGGTTTTTTCCCCATACCCTTTCCCCTTCCCTCCTGTTTGATTTTCACTGATGTTTACTTCCCTTTGTGCATATGTGTGCTCATCGATTAGTTCCAATTTAATGAGTACAAGTGGTATTTGTTTTTCCAATTTTGAGATACTTCATTTAGGAGAATGGTCTCTAGTTCCATCCAAATTGTTACAAAAGGGATTAATTCATCCTTTTTTATGGCTGAGTAGTACTTCATAGTATATATATAGCATATTTTATTAATCCACTCATGAATTGATGGACATTTGAGTTGATTCCACATCTTTGCAATTGTTAATTGCACTTCAATAAACATTCGAGAGCAGGTGTCTTTTTGACAGAAAGACTTCTTTTCATTTGGGTAGATACCCAGGATTGGGATTGTTGGATTGAGTGGTAGGTCTACTTTTAGTTCTTTGAGGAATTTCCATACTGTTTTCCATTTAGGTTGCACTAATTTGCAGTCCTACCAAGTATCACTCAGTACAACCTTATTAATAATGGTGCTATTAATAATAGGTGATATTTATTAAGATTTTACCACATTTAAACCTCACAGCCACCCCTATGAGGTAGGTACTGTCACAGATCAGTTCCCCTGGCAAGTAAACTTTCAGACAGACATTAGAATGTAAGAAGTTTATTGGGAAGAGCTCTCAGGCTTGACATATGTAGGGGAAAGGTAGGTTACCAAGATAGGAAAAAGTTAAGCTGTGGTGCAATCACAACAAAGGTCTCAGCCATTTCCCATCTAGATGGGGCACTGGAGCTGGGTTAGCCCTGCAGAGCTGTATGAATTGGAGCAAGGTAACTAGGGGTTTATACACCCTCAGTGATAGTCACTAGATGTGAGCCACTGATAGAAAGAGTTGAGGCCTTGGGTGAAGGGAAGAGCAAGGTTCAGAAGGAGACTCAGCTGTGAGTCATCAGCAGCCAACACCTCCATCAGCTGGGGGAACAAGCACTTCAGACCTGGAGTGTAGGTAGAGTGCT
This sequence comes from Propithecus coquereli, assembly GCF_000956105.1. Taxonomy (NCBI): domain Eukaryota; kingdom Metazoa; phylum Chordata; class Mammalia; order Primates; family Indriidae; genus Propithecus; species Propithecus coquereli. Next base: position 851,190 of record NW_012148819.1, on the reverse strand, counting down.
TGGTAGATTCTGGGTGGTGTCCCAGATATGTATAGATGAAAAGAACTGAGGAATGGTGAATAAATTTCATGCCTCAAATCAAATAATTAGTAAGTGTATTAGTCAGTATTCTCCAGGGAAACAGAACGAATCAGATGTGTGGACGGCTGAATAAATGATAGATAGATAAGATAAATTTATTATAACGAATTGGGTTATGCAATTATGGAGGCTAAGAAATGCAGCCCCAGGAGAGCCCATGGTACAGTTTCAGTATGAGTCTAAGGGTCTAAAATGCAGCAGAGAGAGTGATTTAAGTTCTAATCTGAGTCCTCGTCTTAAGGCAGGAGAAGACCAATGTCCCAGCTCCAAGATAGGCATATAGAGGGAATTCTTTCTTACTTCACCTTTTCTGTTCTATTCAGGCCTTTAATAGATGAATAAGGTCCCACGTGTACACTGGGGAGGGCGGCAATCTGCTTTACTCAGTCTATGGATTTGAATGTTAATCTCATCTAGAAAGACCATCAAAGACATACTGAGAATGATGTTTAACCAAATATCTGGGCACCCCATAGCCCAGTAATGTTGACACATAAATCCACTATCACAGTAAGCGACCAGAGGAGGCACGACTTCAGATCTGTTGGAGTCCAATGTGAATACTAACCAGCGTGCTATGCTACCTCAAGACATACAGGAGCTACTGGGGACCGAAGGAGAGAGAGGCTGGAGTGTGATGGAAGCAAATACATTGGTACAACTACAAGGGCAGCTACCTAGTTCAGCCCAGGATGTCAACTGCTCCCTGAGAAGTGACCTATAAAGGCAATTATGAGTTGAATGTACATTTTAGTTTTAGTTATAGTGAGTCTTAGCTATCTTTAAAAAATGGTGGGACACAAACCAGTACAACCTCTGTGGAAAGTAGTATGGTGACACCTCAAAGAACTAAAAGTAGACCTACCATTTGATCCAGCAATCCCAATACTGGGTATTTAACCAAAGG
>NW_012148819.1:828069-849367 GCF_000956105.1 Propithecus coquereli | reverse complement strand
ATATTTACTACAGCTCAAATAATTGAATGGTTAATTTAATTATCATGAATAATCCTCCAAAAAATGTTTCACTTTTTTTGGCTAATTTAACAGTAATTGAATAAACTATTAAATTAAACCTTTTTTCAAAATTACAGAACTTGTCTTATAAGGCCTTTGAATGCCTCCAATTTCCAATATATCAAAGAACGAATCTTCCTCTTTTCATTTTGTATTTAACAAATGCAAGCTAATTGAGGAGCTCTAAAGAGAAGTAATTTTAAACAGGATTACACAGGAATGTGACTAGAAGAATTAAAAGGAGCAGAGTGAGGGGATGAAGGGGAAGGTGGACAAGAAGGGCAAGAAAGAGGGGGCCGAGATGGAGAAGCTTAAGATTTGACTGTAGAAATAGTAAATAACCATAAGGTCACTAGAATTAAAAAAGATTTTGAGATACTTTGTAATCCACTGGTCTTTCAGATTCACATACTTCTGCCAAACTGCAGGGCCCACTCTTCCCTCAACTCTACTTTCCTCTTGTCTTTAAACATGAAGATGAGAAACTGGCAAATGCCTTTCCAAAATCAAACTATAATATTTCTATAATAGAGCATGTCCTAGCTTTTTTAGTCCAATAAACATTGCCTAAAAAGGGAATGAGATTGCCCTGGCATTAGTTTCTGGTGAATTTATTCTATAATCACTGCATTCTTTTATTAGATTCATGAAGTGTCTGTTTATTAATCCATTTAAGAACTTGATCAGAGGTTGATGTCATGCTCACACATCAATTCTATAGTTTGGAATTTTTTGCTCTTTGAGATGTGCTAGATTTCATTCTTTGACACCATCTCAATGGTTTTGCAAAGTTTATTCCCAGTGGTAAATAATCATAAAAGCTATTTTTACATGAATTTTTCACCATATTGTAATATAAAAATTAATTTCCTCAGTGAAAATGACATTTGTCAAATAGCAGAAACTCCCATCCACGTAAGTATTCGAGCAAACACTTGCTGATCCCATGTCGTAGAGTGAAGTGCGTCTGCTTTCTCTCTGTCAACCATGGATTCTACAGTCTTTTCAAGGGAGTGGTACATCTACCCCAAAAATGTTATATATGCCTTCATTCAACAAATGATTATTGGGAAACAAATTTTTGCTTGACTACTCTGTACTAACTACTGAACTAAACAGTGAGATGATGAAGAAAAATTTTTTGAAAAAAAATCTGGGCCTATGGAGCTTACAGTCTTCTTACCATCACCAAAACTCATTTTCATTAATTGGAAGACATATTGTCTTTGTTTATGCTACTGTAACAGAATACCTGAGACTGGGTGATTCATAAAGAACACAAATGTAGTTTTCAAAGCTCTGGGGCTGGGCAGGCCAAGATCAAGACACCAGCATGTTCAGTGTTTGGCAAAGGCTGCTCTCTGCTCTTAGGATGACACCTCAAACACTGCATGCTCTGGAGGCAAGGAACGCTGTGTCCTCACATTGTAAAAGGTGGAAGGTCAAAAACATTCTTTTTTAATGGCATTAATCTACTTATGAGGTCAGAACCCTCATGACCCAAAAAGACCCCACCTCCCAACCCTATTGCATTGATTAGTTTCCAACACATGTATTTTGAGGGATACATTTATATCATAGCACTCATTAAATAAGAATATTTTTAAAAATATATTTTTAAATTAAATTAATAAGTTATTAACTAAAGTATAATCACCCAGGAACAGATATTCCACTATAGGACTTCTCAGAGCCTAACATGGTAATACGCATTGTAAATCTGTAGGAGTCTAATAGAACATACAATGTTTGCCAAACTTATATGGCCTTGGAATCCGCCTTTTCTCCTTAAGACTTTTTAAGGGAATGGGGTTTTGCAGAAAGAATCAATGTTTCCAATCTGGCTGGGAAATGATAGGCATAAGGAACTGTCCTGTCTCTTATTCTGTCTTCACCACAGAGCAACTCAAAGGTAGTTCCAAGGCAATCAATGAATAAGTGAATGAGTGAGCAATGCAGACCCTATGCATGAGGAACCAACTTTACATAAAGATATTACAGAAGAAATAGAAATCTATTCTATACTAATGTGGGTAGCTTCAAAATGTATTCTGCACATATGTACAATGATTCTCAAATTCAGGAATGCCTGTATACAAACTGGACGGAGAACTTTGCATCTACATGACCTAATTTTTCCGTCACTCAGATGTTTATTTTTATTTTAGAAAATCCTTTTGAACTCTTCAAAGCTCGGTACCACCCCTTTAAAACAGTTATTTTCAAACTTTATATCTACAGAGCATCTATATCAAAACTCTTGGGGTACTTGTTAAAAATTGTGAATTTCTTAATTCTATAAAGATGGTATCCCAAAATTTTCATTTTAAAAAAGAATGCTTCTAGTGATTTATATGCACAATAAAATTAGAGAGGCACTGAGTTAGTGTCCAATCTCTTCCCTAATTTTAGAAAACATCTTCTTATAGTTTATCATTTTGAATCTCAAGGGCAATGAGATAGAGTATCACTATATAGGTACCAGGAATCCACAGGTGAATTAGAAGCACTATTGTGTCAAGAATGGCAACCTCATTAAAATTCAAACCTTTTAATCTGGAAAAAATTTTTTAAGAAAAAGATTGCTAGTTCGGGATTACTTTCTATCTCATTATTGCAAATTGGGAAAGCTAAGAAGTCTGAGGAAGGCAGATAATGAAGATAATAAGGTAATTTATTTCTAGGCATCTTTAATACACATTTACTTCTTAAGAAGTTAAAATTAGGATATGGAATGGAGGGTTCTGGAAAAATGGCTGCCTGAATTCACATCCTTGGCTCAGCTCTTTGTTAAAGAGGCTTAACAAATAAATTAATCTTGCTGGTAAATATTCCAGAGAAAAGTGCAATTAGGTATTTCATTGTTCGTAATGCCTAGGATAATCAAAGAAACATCAGAGGTTGGGGTTAAGGCTACTGAGAGGTTTGGTGGCGGGCACTCATAGAATCTTTGTTGTGGAGTGGGAAAGTAGATTCTGCATTCTGCTTTTCTCTGGGAGTGGTCTATATAGCTAATAAACAAAATCTGGTAGAAGGTGTACTCATAACTGAATCATTTGTGGTCAAGAGTAGCCATTTCTTTTCTGCTTGGTACTGAAGAGGTCTAACCTGAGAAGGGCTTCTTCTTATTCCCCAATAGAGTATTCACAGTTTTTCCTGCCTGACCAACCTGCAGAAAGCTTTCTAGGATTGCCACAGCCTGAAAAGTCCCAAAATGTGTTTATGCTGTGCTGAGATTACTTATACCTATAACAGGCAAAGAAAAATTATAAACCACAGATGTAGACATTGTAAGCACATTGACTGGTAGAAAATATTACATTAAATATTAATAATGAAGAACTAGTATCAAAAAATATAAAGAGCACTTGTAAATCAATAAAAAAGTTAAGCGACCCAATACAAAATGTGGTCAAAGATTATGAAAAATCACTAACTTAAAAAAACACTCAAGAAAAACTCATGTACAAGTCTATAAATAGACATGTATAGGAATATGTATTTCAGAATTACAGAAAAAATGGAAACGACATGTTTTTAAATTGTTGTTTATTCATATAGTTGAATACTGAATTAAAATGAATGAAATGGAGACATAAATCAACATGGATAAATCTCAAAAACCTAAATAGTACATGAAAAAGCAAGTACGTGATTATAAATATATGATGAAATTATGTACATAAATTTTCTTAACCATAAAATAATACTATATTTTATTTATACATGAACAGACATTTTGTACCTACATAAGCATAACAACAAATTGAGGATAACAATTACTTCTAAAAGGGGAAAAGAAAATATGACCAGACCACTTAGTGCCATTAGTGAATCTATAATGTTTTACTTCTAAGAGAAACCAAAAAATGGGGAAGAAAATAAAGCAAAATTATGTGTTCACAGATGTTTATTTTACTAATTTTTTCATATTTCAATATGCTTGAAATATATTATTTAATGAAAGAAAGATATTAAAGACTTCAGCTTAACTAAGTAACAAGTCAAGTTTTCAATTTGGAAAAAAAATGCCAAATCCCAGTTATACTAAATAATAAAAGATACATTGAGACACAACTTATGAAAAGAATTTTACAGGCTTTCGGGCAGAAAGAATCAACTGAAACAGAGCAAAGAGAATCAGACAGGAAACATTTCTCATCTTCAACTCTACACAGCAAAATATATACATTTATAATCTGTTGTGTAGAAAGAACTTTGATTGTAAAATTCTACTCTTAGCAAAGATACAATTCTTACATGAAAACAAAAGATATTTTCTGACATGCAGAAAATAATGTATTTGCCTTCTATAATCATTCATATATTCTGAGGAAAATACTAGACATGTTCCTACCAAGTGATGATTTAATAAGAACAAGTTAACAAAAAAAGGGAACAAAATTCAATGAAAGAGAAGAGAGCAAGAATAAATATATATATCACATATATATTTAAATTTTAATATATATGAACCTATTTGACTAGGAATTATAACAAAAGTATTAAATAATAATTCTCAATATAAGGACATTTCTATAGTTCAAAAATAAAAATTCCAAAATCCAAGAGTCGTGGTAGTAAATACATTCCAAATATCTTCCTCAATAGAGAGTGTGTAAAATTGGTCATGTAAAATTTCCTGTGCAGGCTTAGTAATTATTTACTGCTGTTCTGATGGTAGATATATGTTTACAAATATGGTTACAATGGGAATGTAACCAGTAATAGAATGAGAAATACATAGTATTTCTAACTGAAAATAGAGAGGAAAAAGGGAGCAGAAAAAAACTTAATCAAGTCAGCATGTGAAAACAAGTTGGAAATGGGAAAAAAATTCACTCAATAATTAACTTAAAATATAATAAAATATTTTACATTATTAATCATAATAGATATGAAGAGTTGAATTTATTTATGCAAAGGTAACATACTATCAGATTGAATAAAATAAGGAACTCCAGCAGTATCCATTCACAAGTGACACAGTGAAATATGTATCAAAGACAAGTTGAAAACAAGAGAATGGGAAAATCATAGAATTATAAACAGAAGAAAAATAGAATGGCAATATTAGCATCAGACAGAGGGCAATTCAAGGACAAAAGCAGGAAAAGAGACTAATCAGATCTGACGGTTACTGCATACTTACTATTTAAGTAGAACCATATAAAATTGTCATTTTTAGATCAAAAGTAGTAAAATGTTGGCAATTTCAAAAGTGTCAACATGTAAGTATTAAAAGTCTTTAAAAGGTAAATCAAATCTATTATTGCATTATAATTTTAGTAAAGCAAACTTTTTTCAATTTTGGAAAATGTTTAGCGTTATTAGTTAAAAAAACATTTTAAAAAACCCTAAGATAATATTAATAGTTGCCAAAAGACATTTGCTAAAATTCATCAATCATTTCTAACAAAACCTCTAAGAAAAACAAAACTAGAAAAAAAACTAAGATACAGAGAAACTTATACAATCAACATTATTTATTAAACTATGAAATGATAAAGACAAAACAAAGAAATCAGAAATAATATGAAGATAACTGCTATCATCATATTAATTCAAATTGCTTTTAATGAAATGGGGGGACATTTTACAAAGAGGCATAAATATAAGAAATTGAGAAAAACCAATATTTTAATTTTCCAATTATATGACTGCTTCTGGAAAAGAAAATTCAAAAGATTCTTCTGAAAAAAATTTAAACAATAAGAAAGATTAACATTTTTGCTGAATAACTCAATATGCTTTTGTTATAATTTTATTGGATAGTTAAAAACAAAGTAGGACAAAACCACATTAATGGCCGGGTGCGGTGGCTCATGCCTGTAATCCCAGCTCTCTGGGAGGCCAAGGAGGGAGGATCGTTTGAGCTCAGGAGTTCGAGACCAGCCTGAGCAAGAGTGAGACCCCGTCTCTACCAAAAATAGAAAGAAATTAATCGGACAGCTAAAAAAATATACAGAAAAAATTAGCCGGGCATGGTGGCGCATGCCTGTAGTCCCAGCTACTCAGGAGGCTGAGGCAGAAGGATCACTTGAGCCCAGGAGTTTGAGGTTGCTGTGAGCTAGGATGACGCCACGGCACTCTAGCCCGGGCAACACAGTGAGACAAAAACACATTAATAAGTAATGACTGTCAACTGGACAAAGAGATCATCAGAATAATCTGTTCATCAAGTAAAGCCAAGTTAATTGTTTCCTGCATTAAGGGTGACTACCACCTCTATAGTCTTAGTAGAAACTTGGAGAAAGTCAAGGGATGGTTATTTATAGGGTCTAGGGGTTTGATTTAAGGTAGGTCTTCCCATGCAGGGAGAGTTCCTGACCAGGATCTAACAAAATTCATAATATAGCAGTTTAGGATTGCTGAACACAGCAAAATGGGTGTTTTCAACAATTCTTAAGAATAAAGCCCAAATGAGTAAACCAATGTTTCTGTGAATGGGACTGTTTATCCTGCAACAATATGAAAACGAACAAACAAAAAATAATGTTTATAATAAGATGAAGACAAGAAAAACCACCCAATAGAAAAATAAACATGGGATATGAGCAGGTATTTCACAAAACAGGAATGGCAAATGGGCAATAAACATAAAAGAATTCTTACCGTTTCTAGTTGTCAAGGAAATGCAATGACACACAATTTTGCATGTGTCAAATTTACATAGAAAGAAAGAAAATACCCAATAGGCTACATATGGAAGTAGGCGTTCACATTCTGTATGTAAGATTATAAATTGCCACAGCTTTTTAAAATTCTTCTAAAATAAAAAAGATACATATTTTGAACCTACAAATATCCTTTTGAGGATTTCTCACACAAATATAAATGTACCAGTTTATAAGTAATTTGTACTCGTAAGATGAAGTAGTTGTAATATATATTTTATGTATAAACTAAATATAACTTAATTTAATTATTTACATCATATTCTTATTTTTGTGGTTTTCTTGCCAGTTAAAAAAAAAAATAGGGACACAAATAGGATTGTCATCAAATAGTTAACAGCTGTCATGATTTTAACTCTTCCTATAATAAGGCAAAGTTTATCATTTTTCATCAAGATAGAAAGTTAAAGACAATATATACACAAAGCTATTACTTTACATTCAATATATCTGGAAATCTATCTACAGCCACTTTCCATCTTATCAGGTGTCATTCTTTTTAACTTATGCAGTTTCCAAACTATGGAAGTATTACCATAAATTAGCTAACATTAGGCAAAAATAAAATCACAAGTTGTCCCCAGCAGTCCCCAACCTTTTTGGCACCAGGAACTGGTTTCATGGAAGACAATTTTTCCACAGACCAGCGGGGGTGGGAGGATACGGTTTCGGGATAATTCAAGCACATTATATTTATTGTGCACTTTATTTCTATTATTATTACATTGTAATATATAATGAAATAATTTTACAACTCACCATAATGCAGAATAAGTAAGAGCCCTGAGCTTGTTTTCCTGCAACTAGATGGTCCCATCTGGGGGTGATGGGAGACAGTGACTGATCTGACAGGAGGCAGAGCTTAGGCCACGGGGCAAGCTATGGGGAGTGGCCATAAATACAGATGAAGCTTCGCTTGGCCCCCCCCTCACCTCCTGGTGTGTGGCCCAGTTCCTAATAGGCCACTGGCCAGTACCAGTCCTCAGCCTGGAGGTTGGGGACCACAGAATATCCCCTTTCAACCTTGAATTCCGTGTATTTTAAGTGTAGCATTATCTTTTCACGAAAGTTTCCCTTTTGTCAGCGATTCAATGTCTGTGAATCTTCTCGACCAGAAACCTGAAAAATCATCTTCTATTTATATACAATGTGTTCTATGCCCTACTACTCTTCACTGGAACAAGGTTTTACATTTATATCTTCTATTTTATTCTGATAGTCATTATTTTTATCATGGTATTTACCATCTTACACCTAAATAAATTAGTTTATACTCAATCTTCTGACAGCTATTCTCTGTCTTGGTACACTCTCTCCCCAAGTTCTTTTTCAAACCACTGTTCTACTGTCCTTCCCAACTATGTATCATCATGGCTTAATACAACAAATCCCAATAACTCATCTTGCCTGGCTTTTAAATTTTTCTATGGCATACACCTATTCTCCCTTAATAGTCTTGCTCTTTACAATAGTGGCCTTCCACTTCCATCCAGAATAGCATCAAGATCATAGCATGCGTAAGGATACTGTGGTTACCCCAATCATGCTAGCAATTTAAAAACCTTATAAAATAACAGATTGTGACTGTTACATAGAGCAGAAGCCAAGTGCAGTTCGAGAGAAAGATGGAAAAAGACTCTTTTTTCTATTGTCCCAAGCAACGTAGCTCAGTCCCAAAGTTACAATACTGCCCCCACAAACAAGCCCTGATGCTTGCCAAATCTATCCTCTACAGAACTAAGTTTTAAGACCATGTCTAGTAACTCCAGGTCTTATCAAAGTACTCTTCCAAAACGTAGAGTATTCATTCTCTCTGAAAGATAGTCTAGAAAACACAGTTTTTTCCATTACTATATTTTGATTGCATTTTTTCTTTTCAGTGTTGTTTCAGCTCCACTTAGAGATGGGTCCCCAAAATGCTGCCTGTTCATTCTACTGCTTAATCTGCCCTTATGTACAATTCTTTTTGACTACACTCTTCTGCTCTCTCCACATGGAAGGTTTCCCTCTTTCCTGTTCACATAAGGAAATAAAATTTACTTAGAAGAATTGACTCAAATTTTACTCTTGCCTAAAGTCTTTTTTGATTAAATCGGAATATATTTTTCCCCTTTGGCAAATTATTGTTCTTTACTGTCTCAACTATGCTAGTTTTGTCTCTGCAGGGATTTCAACTTACCAGTGATCAGGCTCCCTGTGTTTTCTTTCTTTTGTGTCTCTCTAATCATGTAGCACATCCACAGTGATCAATAAATATCTTTTTATCAATTGACTACTGTAAACCATTACAATGTATTTGACAGATCAATGTAAAAACAAATTCATAATGAAAAGTAAGTTAAGTTGCTAACTAATTATTTTCTTGTTATTTTCAGTAATCTTACAATAGCACAGAAAGTCCTCACCAAAGCGTGTATAAATCGAGAAGCAATAGACTATTCACTATTTACCCAATATATTTGACAGTATCACACTGAAGCGGAATTGTGTGTGTTAGAATTGTATTTCCTGTCTCAAGGTTGTACCTGCAAACACACAACAACTTATCATTGTGTTTCAGTTGCAACAAAACAATATGCAATGGAAATACAGGAGTCCAAGAAATGCTTGGTAAGAGAGAAAACCAGGGAAAGCTTCTATATTAATAGAAATAGATGCTCTCTGGTAAATGTTTCCAATATCTTCAGGTTTAGTTCATAATCTCAAAAGACACAATCTTGAATACTATAATCCTGAATGTTAAAATCCCAAAAGATCAATATCTCTAAAGTCTGAATCTCTAACGTCTAAAATATCTAGGGTTTAAAATCCCCCAAATCACAATCGCAGTGTAGTTGTATCATGTTAGATAGAACTATCGCTTTGTTATTGTCTTTATTTGAAAATTCAATATGTTTAAAGAGATGCATATGGGTGCTAAATTGACAAGGGATAGACTTGTGGACTTATTAATAATTTTAGATGTCAACTTAACTGATTAAAGAATACCTAGAAACCTGGTAAAGCATTATTTTGGGTGTGTCTGTAAGGGAATTTCCAGAGATTAGTGTGTAAGTTGAAATGAATTAAGTGAGGGAGATCTGCCCTCATTGTTGGCGGGCACCATCCAATCAGCTGGGAGCCCAGAGAGAACAAATGCAGAAGGGCACTTGGTCTCTCTCTGAGAGCAGGGATAGACTTCTCTGCTACCTTGGGCACCAGAACTCCGAGCTTGCCAGCCTTTGGACTCCAGGATTCATATCAACGCCTCCCCCTTCCCTAGGTCCTACGGCTTTAGTCTTGAGCCACTCTGCTGGCACCCTAGGGTCACCAGCCTGTAGATGGCCTGTCACGGTACTTCTCTGCCACTGTAATTGTGGGAACCAATTCCCCTAATAAATCCTCTCTCATATATCTACATACATATCCTATTGGTTCTGTCTCTCTGGAGAACCATGACTAATACAGATTTGATATTGGAGAAGCCAAATACCATTTTTTCTTACTGTATTGTTTACAACACAGTGGAAGAAATCTGGGAAATTATTCCCTTGCAAAGAGGCTATGATAAGTGCATGAGGCTACTTACTGGTGAAAAATAAATGTTTAAAAGATAGTTATTACTGATACTATGAAAGCAGAAAATCACTTAATTGCCATGGACAAGCAATAACCAGAATTTCAAACGGACAACAAACACGCAAAATTTGTAGACCATAATGACTCTCCAAATACAAGTGCACCGTTGTTTTGAAGATTAGAGAAGTGAAAACACTGGTAAAGAATACAAGAAATATTCCCTACCAAATTATTTAATCTTGTAAGACTTCTGCCCCTTCACACAGCACCATGCTTGCCTTCAAAAAATACCTTTCATCAGAGAGTAAAAAATTAGACAAACTCAGTGATTTTTTGAACCAGACACTTGCTGATATTGAGGTTTCTCTACTGATACAAATCACATTAAATGGTGACCTATTCTTGCTTATGTATTTGACTATCAAAGAAAATAGACTTCTTGTACTTACCACTAAATCTAACATAGAAAAACTAGCACATGCTTCACTTTGGCTAATAGACAGCACTTTCAGAATTGTTCGCACTGTTTTTTTTAAATCAACTATATACAATTCATGCCTTTGTTGGATTAAAAAATTCTAGAACTTATCTGCTCATTTATATATTAATGACTAGAAAAAGTTAAGCACTTTATAAATGCTAATTTGAAGATTTGGTGGACTTCACAGAAGAAAATGGATTTCACTTGAATCCCTAAACCATAACGAAAGATTTAAAATTAGGTGAGATCAAAGCTTCTAAAAGTGAATTTAAAATCTTGTCAATAAAGTTTGTTTTTTCTACACAGCCCAATCCATTTGGTGGAAAATTCAGATGAATGAATTTACCACGCAATACAACAAAGAAAAAAAACTTCAATTTAAAAATGCATCATTTGCCGGCATTGGCATTCCTTCCAGCTGGGGACATTCCAGGAACTTTTAATGATTAAAGCTGCATTTACCTGAAGAAGCTACCGAAGTTACTGACTGGTTGAAAAATAATTATGTGAACCGTAGGAAGGATAAGAAGACACACAATGGTGCTGCTTCAATCACCAATATTGTTTCCACCTAATTTGTGGTCTGTCTACGAGCACATATGTAATGGATTTCCCCATACCCAAAACGACATAGAAGCATGGCACAAAAGATGAGAAAATTCAATAGAGGATGCTCATATCAGTGTACATCAAATCACAGAAGAACTTTAAAAAGAGCAGTGCCACATAGAAAATGAATGTGAAGGCATTCTCTGAAGAACACCATGTCCTAAAAGAAAAAGAGCAGCTATCCAATATCATGATGCAAGACTTCAAAAAATAGTTAATGACTGTGAAGGTCAGCCAGCCCTAATGGACTGCACCCGATGCAATTATCCATCATCTAGCTCTGTAATGCATAGTATAGTACACATTTTCGTATGTCAATTTTTTTTTTCATTTTTTTTTTTTTATTTTTGACTTTTCTTTTTTGGGTTTTTCCTCCCACTATTTTAGATTGTCAGCATTATTTTTTACAATTCACTATGGAATATATTTCATCTTTGCATCATTTTCAATACTGGAAACTATATAGAAACTTTTGGAAAGTTCTAATTAATTTTATGCATTTTTAGCAAATTTGACTCCACAACATTGCCTTTGTGTGTAAACATTACGTGTGTATGTAAAAACATTGGAAGTTCCTCAATAAAGAGATGTCCTTTTTATATGTCTGCATTTGTGAAAGATACAATTTTTTGAGATCTTGGCTCTTTGGGTGACTGCACCACAGTTTTTGATCAATCTCCTCAAAAGACTTAAATTGTTCATCATGGTATCTCAGATGACCACAGTCACAAAGCTGAGTGCATATAATTACCAATCATGTGATCTGTGTTTATACATTTCCCTTTTTTGACCAATTTCTTTATGAATATGGTTTGTTTGCTCATAACTATTATACCCATGTGATTGTAGTTACTATATCTGAGTGTCTGTGCTTGCAAAAATATGTATGTTATTTTTTCTATTTTATTGTGTAAAGTGGCCTGCAAAGTCTTCTGTCATGATTTTATATGTTTCTCTAATAAATCCCCCTTTAAAAAAACATAAATACATATCTTTTAAAGAATTTTTTAAATTATTTTTTACAGAATTACATTTTTGAGATTTTGATCTTTTGGAATTTCAATACTTGGGATTATGGCATTTAGGATTGTGTCTTTTGAGATTAGGATCAGCTCCCATATTTTTGATATTGCTAGGAGTGGCAAAACAGAGGAATTAGCCATCAGTGATGGTCCTTGAATATAGTGACCTGGGGAATTCACATCAGAGCACAACGACATGCATGTTAGATAGCAGTTCTGAAAATTCCTCCAGTTGTTTTCATGTATTTAGAACAGATATATTTTCTCCATGGTTTTCTTTTCTTTTTAGCATTTAAAAATTGATTTTGAAATTTGGGATCAATTTACAGATTTCCTGTAGTATTAATTCACTTCCTATAATATTCTACTTGCAATAAAAATAGTATTTTTATTTTATGACAATGAAAGAAATGCTTTTGAAATATAAAATTGGGGATTCGTTATGATAAGGAAGATAGTTAAGTGATATATTATGTTTGAGGACAATCTGTCCTGCTTTGAATTCTTAAAGGAAAAACTCTTCAATTAGTAAAATTTATCTATAAAAACAGTATAATCTAAAATTAATTCTACCTCTTATTCAAAAAATCATTTTTAATTTTCTATCAATTGTCTACCATTTTCTAATTTAGCTATGCTTGAATTATTTTTTTTTCTTTTATTTCATCATATTATGGGGGTACAGATGTTTAGGTTACGTATGTTGCTGGAATTTTATACAATGCTAGCCACCTTTTAATAATTAGAATTCAAGAATTCATGAAATCTTTTTTTCCTGAAATTAAGCAACAGTTGCACCATTGCCTGGTAATTGATCACAATGTGAGTGAGGGCAAATGTAGAGATCAATTAACGTGCAGTGGTATCCATAACATGAGCATAGATGCAATTAGGAGCCTCTAACAAACAGATTCAATCAAGGTTTGTTTTTCTTTTATTTTCAAAGACCGACCGTGAGACCCTCCTTCCAAAACCATGTACAATTTGCCTCTATATGTGGTTTAAGTGAAGTGAGGAATTGGTTGAGTTTAAGTTTAAAGCATGTGCTACAGTAGCTAAAACTTGCTTTATTTCTTTGCTAAATTCCCTGGGCCTATGGAAACTTTAGTTCTCTTTTTGATGACAAAATAAAACCCATAATCAATCTTAGAGACATATTTAAGAGAAGATATTTCTCATATAACTTTTACAAACATTTTCTCATATGAATTTTTCTCACTATATGCCAGATTGTGATCTCTGATAACTAGTCCCTCAATCAAAGCCCAATAATACACTCCAGTAAGCAATTACACTGTTATAAGGAACTTTAACAGGGGAACTATAAATGGTGGTGCAAGAACTCTAATTTACTCAAAAAAAAAATATATATATATATAACAACCCTTTCACAGTTCTTATTACTTCAGAAAAAGTCTTTACTAAAAGGTATTTATTCATATTATCTAAGGGCTAACTTTAGTGTACTCACCTTAACATGCAGAAAAGCACATAGAACACTAAATATAATTATATTCAAGGAATATGATTTAAGAAAAACTCAATTTTTTTTTCAAATGCTTAGTATCAAATCTGAGAAACTATATTAATCATAAAAACAGAAAGAATAATCTTGGATCATAATTATTTAGTATTTTTATGAAATTTTTAAGAGAAGATATGCTCACATGTATTTTTTTTTTTTCATTTAAAAGAGCGGCATTAACAGAAATGGAAAAATTGGGATTCAAAAAATAACAGACATGACCTAGGCAAGATAAACTTTCTGTAGAAATAAACATATTTTTAGTGATCTATATTACCTTCATTTTTCAAATTTTAGTGATATAAAACTTTCCAAACATTTCCACATCAGAACATGTCACAGTTTGGTGGGTGAACTGGTTTGGGTTAGGGATTGACAATGTGAATGGTCAAAGGTACTAAGTTTAGCTAAAGTGGAGAAACTGGACATATATATTGATATAGTTAGGCAAGAATTAGCGAACATACGAGAATATCATGATTCAATATGTCCAAGCCGAACCCACGGTAGACAGGGTTCTGAGGTCGAAAAGATCAAAGAATAAACATGTGACCTCCAATTCTACTTCCTTCTTGTAGTGGGCATCCCTGGGCCTACAAGTATTCACCATGACCAGAAATTGGTCAGAAACCTATAGTTCAACCCTGCAGCAGATAGTGATACTTAGATTCATTTAATATTCATTGAATAATTATTTATTGAACATCAACTATGCGTATGGTACTCCGTGGGGTATTATGTATACAACAGAGGGCAAAACACATGTGATTTCTTCCCACAAGAGCTTATGATCTAGAGACAAAGATAAATAATCAAAAATGCAGGTATACAGATAAAGGCCTGGATAGTGTAATAAAGGAAAAGTATGGAGGGCTGTCATGTTAAGTTCCCTAGAAACAGAGCCTGTGCAAGTAAATAATTGAGGGAGTGTTCTTAGGAAAGCAGGATAAACAGGGAAAAAAGCTAAGCAAGAATGTGGTCTCAGCCAGAAAGTAGCTTGAACTTGACTCCCTGGGGAGCGCTGAAGCATGAGTTGCACCACTGAGTGGTCCCACATTGAGGTTAGGAGGTGTGCTTTTTGAAAATTGGTCATTCAGTCACTGGATGAGGGCTGCCAGGTGGAGTTGGGGTAGCAGGAGGAAACATTTCTTTTGGAATCATATCCAAGATAAGATTTGAAGGTTGTATGGTATTTACCTTGGAAAAGAAAAGGACCAAAAACATTCAAGGTTGTGAAAGAGGTCACTGATTATCAAATATTAATACCATGATAAGGTGGTGCCAATGTAGTATAGAGAGCCAGAGGAGAAATAGATTGCACAAAATCATAGAGGCCAGGTCAAAAATGTTGGCATTTTTCAAGGGTTAAAAGCAGGCAAAGCACTCAACAAAATACGCACTTTAAAAAGGTTATTAGAAATAAGGAATTAGAGTGAATCAAGAGTAGATCTTGCAATATCTAGAAAGAAATAATAGTGGTTTGAACTAGAATAATGAGAGTGCCCAGGAATAAGTATAAATGGATTCAAAAGAAATTGCCAAGCTAAACTGATGGAACATGGAGATGGGTGGAAACCATAAAGAGTATAAGGAGGTATAATGATACCATACTAGTCTGCCATCTTGCATTATTTTCCTCAACCATACTGTGATATCCAGGAATTGCCGCAGATAAGGTCAGTTAAGCTCAACCAGAGTTGATTATTTGTCATATGTGCCAATGAAAAGGCAACGGCAAGACAGTTTAGGTCACTGCTGAGAGAGATATTCAAATAGCGGACCATAGAATCCAAACTGGACCAAGAGGAAATGAAGAAAGAATGGGGTTACTAGTAGGAAGAGATAGAAGCATCAACAGGCTAGAGCTACTGACTGGGCAGCATAGAGATTTGTCCTCACCACTAGAGTTTGTCCTGTCATTCTAATTGTGAAATTGTCCAAACTAAATAAATTTAATTTAATAGCAATAAATCCTTGGAAGTATGCATAAAGGAAATACAGATGATTTTTACAGAGGAGAAAAAATTCTGGTTATCTGCCACCAAATGTAGACATGATTCAACGAAGTAGTGCAATTATGCTCAAAGCAAAACTATTACTGAGAAGATAGACTAGGAAGCAGTGCATACTAGCCAGGTACTAGTTATGCCATATGCTCATCATGGCAATTATTAAGACTGGAGAGTGCATTCTTCATGTCAACACTGAAACAGATTAAAATAAATTTGTAAAACCAGTAGAGACATACAGGAAGGAAAGTAAAAATAATCTTGGAATGTGCTAAGGCGTGAATACTGAGGTCACAGTGATGTTGCTGTTTTACTTGCTTGGATAATTGCTTCAGTTCTTCATTTTTGAATCTGTACACACAAACTCTGTGGGTTTTGTGTACATTTTGAAGGCCTGAATTCCACTAATGTCAAGTAAAGGGAAACATGAGTGGAATCAGGAAGCAAAATCTGCAGTGTGTTCTTTCAGAATGGTTTGGAACTGCTTGACAGGCTGCCCTGATTGGCGATGTGCAACTTGGATCCATGAAAAACACAGCTGTGTAGACCAGGGTGTAGATCAAAGGCTGGAAAACCTATTTTTATTTTAATGTTGTGAAAAACTCCCTGGTCCAAGAACCACATAGATTTTGACATAAAGGCTGCATAGAGAGAAGTCAAAGGCCTTCAGTTTAGAAATCCCTCGGAAGGATCACATATTAATGAATAAGTGGAAATGAAAGTACTCAGATTAAAAAAAAAAAAAAAAGAAACACATAAAATGGCAACTTGAATTTTGGATGTTTAAAAATACCCTCAACACGGGCAGAATGAATTTTAACATGTTCCACCTAAACTTTTATTTCTGGAAATAAATAGCATGCTGTTTATAGCAACAGTGAGTTGTTCTTCTGTATTTCTTAAAGGTGATCAGAAATGTGTCAAGATTACATTGGGGGTTCCAGAAGCAGAAAATTTTCATTATCAGAAATTTATTTTTTGCTTACCTGGGTCTGTGTCTGCATTAATTCTAGTTATGAACACGTAAATTAGGAAAATCTGATAAGGCTATGATCTCTGCTACTAAAAGTATTTTCTCAAAAAAGTAGCAATGCTGCATTAACTCACTCCATACCCTTTTCCCCTAAAATGACATCACATCTTCTCCATCTCCCAATGCCCAAAATAGTCCAATTTTTGTCCAAAATATCTTTCCGAAGCCAAGAAAATCTACAAAACTGTTTCTGATGACTAGACACATATTTATCTATGTCCTAAACAGAGTCCGCCCAATCATAATCTCCTGCAATTGGATAAACCACCGTTGCTCGATACCCTTTTAAATAAGAACTGAAACTGTTGAATTTTGTCTTAAAGTATGACACCAGGTGTGCCAGGGTCAATACTGAAAGGAAGCAGGTCCAACAATTGAATACAATAGAACTTTCCACTCCATAGTGGTTCAGCAAGCTTGGGGAAAGCCTGCAGTTTATAGAGTGAACCTGAGTAGCTTTCTGGTTCATTTATTTTTATAGGTTCCTAGTTTTTTAACAGGATTTTTTTTTTTTTTTTTTGGCAGTGTTTGAAACTCCTATTGAATGTGAATTCTCAAAAATACCTGGTAAAAACTAAAACAGTGCAGGAAGAACAATGAACCCTTTTAAATAGTTTCTAAAAATGTCAATTTTTTTTCTGCAATCAACGTAATATTTAGGGAAGTCTTTATAGCATAGTAAGGGTCAGTATGACATAATGAGGGTAGGCCTTTAATGTGTTACAGGTATATGTCTTAGCAACTTTAGTATACCCATGCCTTTAAACTGATGGGTATATTATAAAGTGATTTGCTTTTAATTTGAATAAAGCACTACCAGAGCAATGTATGGTTAAAAGGGTTTTATCCGTAGCTAATTATCTAGCTCAGGGATTTAAAGCTATGTGGTAAATGAGTTTCTCATTTTTCTTAACAGAAGGTTAGTTCAGGCTTTTTAATACTATCACAGGTTGGCAGCCAGGCTCTGGTTGGCCTCTATTCTTTCCACTTGTTACAGACTACCTGCTATCAACTTCAGTATGTAGGTCTGCCAGGTGCTCTTCATGTATTCTGGGTGGCTTCATGCAACGCAGCTATTATGTACAATTATACAACCATTCCCAACCACTTAAATCTGACATTATCCTAGAGTCACAAAAGCAAATATGTTCAGATCTATCCCATTCTGTGAGTGTACTGATGTGTAAAATGATTTTAATAAAGGTTTTATGTCACATTTATTAGGTGATTGTGAGAAAAATAAACTTTTACCCTGTCTAAAATCAGAATTGTCTGTCTGTCTCTCTCTCTCTCTCTCTCTCTCTCTCTCTCACTGTGTGAATATGAATATTCTGCTGAAAACTGGGGTAGCTGTTGCTTTCTGTTGCTTCTCCGTTACTCATGTTTTCCAGGCCTGGGAACAGATGGTGCACCACCTGACTCAGAAGAGTGTAATGTAAGATTCATTGTGCTTCACAGGAAATCAAAACCCAAGCAACAATACAGAAGGTGACGCAGCACCTCAGCAACCAGTAACACAGTATGATGCAGTCAAGTGGTAAAGGGAGAGGGAAGGAGAGAAAGAAATTTTCTTTTGAAAAGGAAAAGACAAAGAGAGAGTAAAATATGTTCACATGCTTAGAAAACAAAACCTTCAGCCCTTGAAGGCTAGTATTTGAAAATAAGAACCAACCTTCATCCCAGACCTTTGTCCAAAACAGTAATAACTTTCTCTCCAAAGGATTTGAGTTATCTGATTGATATCAGCACTAAAAGATTGTTCTAGTGTCCTTCAGGAAATGTCTTAAATTCAAATCACCTTTAATACATGATAGTGGAGGATGATACTGAAAAGTGTATTAAATTTGTAATTTTAACAAAGCTATGGAGAAGGGGCTTAGGACAGAATAACTTGGATTACATGGGCTAAGGTGTCCTCACAGCTATTAAAAAGGGGTAGCAAGTGCAGTGTGAAAGCATTTGCAAAGCTTTCTTCCACTCAGCTAGAACAAGAGCTGGCAAACTATGGCCTGTAGACCAAATTTGGCCCACCACTTGTTTTTATAAATAAAAGTTTATTAGAACATGGACATGGTCATTAATTTGTGCATTGTATCTGGCTGCTTTTGTACTACCTTAGCAGAGATGAGTAGTTATAACAGAGGTCATATGACCAGCAAAGCCTGAAATATTTATCATCTGACCTTGTGCGGAGAAAGCTTACTGAACCCTAGGCTATAACATATCTCCTTCTCACATTCTTCATATAATCATGAACTTTCACCCAATCCAAGAAGTCAGCGAGAACCCCTATAGTAATAGTATACTACATATTTGACTCACATTCTTTACCTTTTAGAAAGAAACCGGTTTCTCTGGTCATGAATTCTCTGTCACCTGGAAGTGACATTGTATCTCTGGATTCCCCACCCAGCACCACCCACCGTCACAAAAAGTTCACAACAGTATTATCAGAAAAGATATTAAGATGGTCTCTTAACATTGAAATACCAGCTTCTAACTTCCTTACAAAAATAATGTACATACACAGTGCCTTTGGGCAACTATATGCTAATTTGTAGCCTCCCTACCCTTATACTGCTAAATCTTGTTGAATCATTTGTTCCTATCAGGCTGTCACAACAAAAAAAAAGTTTCAGGCCCTAGACAAATACCATGTGAGGATGTCTTCCTAACCTTGTTATCTCTGTAGCTGGTTGTAACACAGACTCACCCCCAGAGACAGAGTGGCATTAAAGTGCAGTCAAGACATTTACAAATAAATTACTGCCTGAAAAAATCATAATAAGTGAAACAGCATTTCATCCACAAAGAGCACACTTGAAAATCCGTTATCAATGTCAATTTGCTATTTCCACCCTACATTAGCCTAATATGATGCGCACACGGCACAGTCGGTGGTGTTCCAGCACAGACTTTCCAAAAAATAAGCCTTTAAGGATTTCAAAACATCTGAGAAACTGCATTACTGGTCAAGATAATGGCATTTTTATAACAAATGAAAAAAATAGCAGTTGAAATACACAAGGGCATGAGATTGGGCATGAACAATCTGGTTGAAACACAATCCCACCATCTGCCACTTCAGGGATCATTCTGAAGCAGGTCAGTGCTGCACCTATTTTAAGTTTTAAGTCAATATCAGCTAAAGGGACCACCATGAGACAGAGGAGTACCTTTCCTTACTATCCTTCTACAATATTGCATTGAGAATGAAAACAACACCTTCCGTGCCAAAAACTAATGTTTCCCCCAACCCAAAAGGTACTTTTCTCCCAAAAGAACAACATCACAGTAGACAGATGGGTGACTAGTTGAAAACAGTGAGGACGATTTCATCCACAGAAAACCCTTTATACACTAGAACAAAGAAAAAGTAGAAATATTAATTGAATGATTTGTAGCACACATATTTCTTTCTGCCAGTTCAGCATTCACTTATATTAGATAACAAGAACATCAAAGGTCATTGAAAAAATGGCTAACCTGCCAACCTCCTTGTTTCTCTCTTTGAGCCTTTTGGGGAGTTCCAATAAAAATCTAAGTGGCTCACTGTATTGCCTCTGTGAAATTAGCACTGGTATTAATGGTGTTTTCCCACCAATGAAAATCACTCTGTTAGGGATGATTACTTTAACAATATGCTCCATGACATATCTATTCATTATATGTATTCCTCTCTGAGTCAAATATTTCATAATAAAATAGGGAGAAGGCAAAATTTTTAAAAAATCTTTTGAAAAGTGATAATTTGACTCTGTTAAGTCATTTATATAACTGAAATTGTCAGGTTTCAGTGTGAAAATGTCAGTTCTTGATGTGCTCATGGTCAAAGAATGATCAGACACACCAAAGTTAGGCAAGCATGAAAATGAGGTTTACTGAGGAGAGAAAGATAGGATTATAGGTCAAGAGCAAGATATAGGTTTACAGAGGATGATTCATATGTGATGAATGATGACTGGACCCATTGCCACAGCAAAGGGACAGCAAAAGGAAGGGCATAAAAAAGGGTTGGCTATGGTCTGTGTCTTGTTTTATAGTGCCCAGATAGGGACCTCCCTTGTGGTTCAGACATCACCATGGAACCACTTTGATTGGACAGTTGGGAGTTGCATGACCTAAGTATTACTGTGCATGCAGATCTCTCATGAGCCTCTCTGAAAACCCATTTCGGGTAGGGGGTGGATCACAGCAACACACGCTTCCATCCCTAGGAGACCCAGAATCCCTTGCTATCTACCTAACAAAATGGCAGCAACAAATCTTAGAGAATTTCTTCAGCATCACTATCCTTGATGAAGTGGGCATAATATCTATAAAG
>NW_012148819.1:824758-826424 GCF_000956105.1 Propithecus coquereli | reverse complement strand
GAAACAATAAGATAGAAGATCTGGGAGAATGCCTGATCACAAAAGCCAAGTGAATAGGGAAGGATTCACATGGCAAATAACAGCAGAGAGGACCAGGAAAAAAAAAAAAAAAGACCAGGAAAAGCCTCAGTTTGTAACTTTGAACCATTAGAAGCCATATTTTAGTGGAAATAATAGGGGGTGAATGTGACTATTATTATGGTCAAGCAAAATAATGGGGCAGATTCTCTAATATCAGTAGTAAGAAAACAGAACCTAATCTCAATTTTCATTATTTCATCAGGGACCTAGTAGTATATAATTTTTTTCTAAATCTCTGACTCTATGCTTAAGGCATAATTGATTATAAGAGACTGAATTTTAAAAGATGGAGAAATACCAACATTAGAAGGCAAACAACATTGCTACATAATAGAAACAGTACCTAAGGATAATGGGAGTGAAAAGGAAAAATAAACAAGGTAAAATTGGGGGATGGTGTGTGGTTAATGGCACATTATAATTCTTGAGTCCTTTGAAAGCAATTCTCCATGCGAATATTCTCACAAAAGGCCAATTTCTGCCCATCCTTTGTGTCATAAGAAGTGCCTTTTGTTTATATACCAGATGAAGGACAACACAATTCTTGCTTTGGGGACATGTAACATTATCAAGCCACATTGAATTCTGAGCAAACGTGTTCTCTGAAATATAACCATAAATTATGTCAGTATATTTTCTCCCCATTTCTATTTTTTATTGAGGAGTAGTGGAAGACAAT
Source organism: Propithecus coquereli (assembly GCF_000956105.1). Lineage (NCBI taxonomy): Eukaryota > Metazoa > Chordata > Mammalia > Primates > Indriidae > Propithecus > Propithecus coquereli. The sequence goes on along the minus strand of NW_012148819.1, from coordinate 825,664 downwards.
AGTAGTTTAAAATCTGATTCATAAGCAAAAACTGATTCCCTAGAAAAGAACCAATTTTACAAAGCCACTGATGAAGTTCATATGATTCAATCAGCAACTTCAACTTCTAAGTGAAACTCATACTTTTCTCCTCACTTTGACCAGAATATATTACTGCTGCAAAGCAATTTGCACTTTGCAACTTTAAAGAGAGCAGAAAGGACTAGACTTGCCAGAAGGCACTTGGGCAATTGTCACAGGCAGATTGTTTATTCTATCCAGAGGTTTATTATTATTTTCATAGTATTCTGCAAAGATCAAGAGAAAGTGCTAACAGGCTCTGTTGTTTTAAAAAGGTGGAGTTTAAAGTATTATAAAGCATAAAAAACACCAAATTGCTTGAAAGTTTATACAGGTAAGTTGTTCACATAACTATATTAACGGGGAATGCACTTTAGTTTTATTAGTTCCAGAACTGTGTGACCCAGCCAAAAGAACAATCAGAGAGATTTTCTTAAATTTTTCTGAATTTTTACCAAAACTCTGCAAGTGAGTCAATGCTAGATTGCAGAAAACCAATATTTGAAACAAGAATCAATGTTCACACCAGTAATCATGATTCTGTCCTTTCTCAACTTCAAATACAATTGATAAGAATTACAGAATTTCACTGATGAAAGCAAACATCTCAGAACTTATGAGGAAGGTAAAAAAAAAGAGGGAGGTCACCAAAGTGATCTACAGATTCAATGCAATTCCTATTAAAATATCAACATCATTCTTCACAGACGTAGAAAAATTAATTTTATGCTTCGTATGGAACCAGAGAAGACCCCGTATAGCAAAAACAATTCTAGGCAATAAAAACAAAATGGAGGTATCAATTTACCAGACTTCAAACTTTATTACAAGGCTGTAGTAATCAAA
>NW_012148819.1:817956-823073 GCF_000956105.1 Propithecus coquereli | reverse complement strand
TCATTTTAATGCACATTTCTCACTTCATTTTTTTGCTAATGACTTACTCGCTGTTCATTTTATATTTATTTTAGACTATGGAAGTGATGTTAAACAAAAAGCAAATTTGAGCGATTTTCCTATTCGAGTTCAAAATAGGCTGTAAAGCAGTGGAAACAACTAGCAACATCAACAACGCATTTGGTCCAGGAACTGCTAAAGTGGTTCAAGAAATTTTGCAAAGGAGACGGAAGTCTTGAGGATAAGGAGTTCAGTGGCTGGTCATCAGAAATTGAGAACGATCAGTTGAGAGCAATCATCAAAGCTGATCCTCTTACAAATACAGGAGAAGTTGCTGAAGAATTCAAGTCCGACCATTCTATGGTTGTTGAAGCAAATTGGAAAGGTGAAAACCTTGATAAGTGGGTGCCTCATGAGCTGACTGAAAATCGAGAAAATCGTCATTTTGAAATGTCATCTTCTCTTCTTGTATGCAACAACAACAACCATTTCTCAATTGGATTGTGACCTGTGACGAAAAGTGGATTTTATACAACAACCTGCCATGACCAGCTAGTGTTTGGACTGAAAAGAAGCTCCAAAGCACTTCCTAAAGCCAAATTTGTACCAGAAAAAGGTCATCGTCACTGTTTGGTGGTCTGCTGCTGGTCTGTCCACTGCAGCTCTCTGAATCCCGGCGAAACCATTACATCTGATAAGTATGCTCAGCAAATTGAAGAGATGCACCAAAAACTGCAAATCATGCAACCGGCATCGGTCAACAGCAAGGGCCTGATTCTTCTCCACGACAAGCCCCACCACACATTGCACAATCAATGCTTCAAAAGTTGAACGAATTGGGCTACGAAGTTTTGCCTCATCCACCATATTCACCTGACCTCTTGCCAAGTGACTACCACTTCTTCAAGCCTCTCAACAATTTTTTGCAGGGAAAACGCTTCCACAACCAGTGGGATGCAGAAAATGCTTTCCAAGAGTTTGTCAAATCCCAAAGCACAGATTTTTATGATACAGGAATAAACAAAATTATTTCTCGTCGGCAAAAATGTATTGATTGTAATGGTTCCTATTTTGATTAATAAAGATGTATTTGAGTGTAGTTATAATGATTTAAAATTCACGGTCCAAAACTACAATTACTTTTGAACCAACCTAATAGAAGTTCAAGATCAGCAGGGGTGGTTCCTGCTGAGAATTGTGAGGGAGAATCTGTTTCATGCCTCTCTCCTAGGCTCAGGTGGTTTGCTCCCCGCATTTGGCATCCTTTGGCTTCTAGACACATCACCCCAATCTCTACCTTCATATTCCTATGGTGTCCTCCTTGTGTGCATGTGTCCAAATTTCTCCTTTTTATAAGGACACCAGACATATTGGAATGAGGTCCCACCCTACTCCAGTATGGCCTCATCTTAACCAATATCTACAACTACTCTGAGGTACTGGAGGTTAGGACCTCAACCTATTAATTTTTTTGATAGGAGGGACACAACTCAACTCATAACAACATCCTAGATGTCCCCATCTTTCTGCATGCAATGGTCTCAAAATCCAGATTCATCTACCTTCAAACTTCTCTTGTTTAACCCTTTCTTTTCAGCTCCATTGCAATTACCCTTGCAGTATCTTATTTCGTTATCACTAAACTACGATTCCACAAAGGTGGGGCCCATGATCACTTTTTTTCTCTGTGTATGCCCGGTGATGTGTCTTGGACTGGCTAGCTCTTAATATAATATGTTTAATGAGTTTTAAGTAAAAGACTCTTCATTGATTATTAGAATGTATTTCTAACTAGATTTCCTATCTTTAAATTTAATCTTATACTTCAGTACCTTTCCCTCACTGCTAACAGATCTTTAAAATATTTCTAGCACTTTCAAAAATGTTCAATGGCTTCTCATGACTTACAAGATAAAAATCTACTCCTTAGCCTGGCACACAAGGAACTTCATCTTGGTCTCAAATTATCTCTTCAACCTTAACTCCTCGACTTCTTCCCCTATCCCTTATCCAATAAAAACAGTAATTGTAGCTTCTTGATAACTTCATGCTCCCCCATGCTTCCATGCCTTTGCAAATCTCTTTGCCTAGAGTATGTTCCTGGCCTTATCGGCCCAAACACAACCTCCTATGTGAATTTTTCATCAACCCTTCCATTATATTTTACCTATATCAGAACAGCCTGCAGATTGTCTATTTAATGCTTGTTTTTGTGTCTCACTTTCCACGAGACTCTGAACAACCTGTGCTTCTTGAGGACCAGACACAAGGCATTTTTTTCATCTTTGTATTCTCAGCACATATTATAGGGTAAGGGCAGGCACTGAATAAACATTTGTGGAATAAAGAAATGCATGGAAGGGAAACTATGTGGTCCGATGTTCATTTGCAGAGCTTATTTGGGACACATTTATTGGAAAAATGATTTAAAGTGATTATAGCTCTTCCTCTAAATCAGGAGCCAGAGTCAACAGAACACAGACTTCAATAATGACCTCAATGTCAGCATTCTACCTGTCAAATCCAGGCAAGCCAGTGAGGACAGGGCACACAAAGGCGCAGCTTAGAACCCCCCTTTGTTCCTAATGCTTTGCAAATATTTCCTGAGACTGAGCAAGGGAGGAAAATTCAATATACTTAGGCTTATAATCTAGTGATGCCTGCTAAAGGCCACGACTCTAAAGAATTATATGGCAGGTCAGGGGCAATATTTGTCCTTTCTTAAGCCATATTAATTGAGCAGGCAGTTAACTGACTCTTGGCTCAGATATTATAATAAAATCAAACCAAATATCCCAAAATTATCAATGGAAGGAGAAGTTTCGTGTGTGTGTGTGTGTGTGTGTGTGTGTGTGTGTGTATTTGTAAAGTAGCTATATTTCACAGCCTGATCATGATCCGTACAGAGGTTTTTCCATTTAGTGTCAATCTTTCGATGTTGACAGTTACGTTTATTAAGGATTACAGTGGGCTTCTTACAAGTGAAGGCAGCAGTGACATTGTAAAAACTCTCCAAGGGGAAGGAAAATTTGAAAATATGTAGCCATGAGACATAGTCATTGCTACCATGGACATTACTCTTCTATGTCTACCTTTTGTCATTCAGGCATCATTTAATTATGGGAGCTGGTGGATTAATTTTTCACATCTGTTTATACATGGTGCATGCTATATGCAAAATGATATCCCAGGCATTGGAAATGAAACGATGGCTTCTTTGCTCAAGATCATAACCTATTGAGGTAAGTGCATCTTCAAGTGAATAATGTGTGTCACATGAACTGTGTGAAAACATTTTGCATAAAGTATATTGTGATCCGAGAACAAGAAGTAACTAGCAGTGTCTCCACTGTCCATGAAAAAAGAAAATAAATCAGGGTTACATGAACCTGCCTCACATCTGCATTACATCACAAGAATATTTCCCATTGCAGAAGAGGGGAACAGGGAGAGGTCATGGGTGGTGCTTCTGCTTGAATGCGGTCAAAGGGAGGCACTAGCGGGAAACTGGAGGGCAGAAGGAAGATACAAGCCAAGGTATCTCTGTCCTCTCACTGCCTTGGATAGCATCTTCCGTAGTAGCTATGTCAGCTCCATAATTTTGGCACAAACCAAGAAGTCCTGCCAGGTTTCTAGATTCCACATCACCTCCATATCAGGACGTCCTCTGAACCAGTGAATGGCAGCAGCCTCCTACTGGTATTAATTTCTGGGTTGCCAAACCATCCTTTGTTTTGTCTCTTTGATCTTCGATCAACTGTGTAACCTATTCTAGGTATTTATTTCTGTCTGTTTAAAATATTTTGTAACTTCTTTCCTGTTGAATGTCGATATACTATTATGTGTATCAAACAAATAAAACTAAGAAAGGAAAATGTGAACTTCTCTGTCTAAATCTAGGATCTTCCATGTGCAAAGAATTGAGTGGTTATAAAGGTTACTAATAATTATCTCATTTCTTATTTTACTCTTTTTCACTTTAAGATCAACTTTTGAGTCCAAATTACTAATATAAGTTTTTTAAAAATCAATGTCAGAGATTCTGAGATTTCTTTTAATATGGGATGTTATACATCAGTCAAATAATTAGAATTTAAAGACTATACACAAAGGCTGGCACAATACCAGAGAAGGAAATAAATAATATTTAAATCTTTATAAATAGAAAATGCCAGTGATCCCTCTTTGAATTCCAGAATTTCCTAGATCTTTGACATCAGTAATAACAGTATAATTTCTTTCTTCCAATTTAATAACCATAAAAATGTAATATGAAACAAAAATTTAATACTAAAATCAATAGTGATGAATTATTTAAAAACTATTAATGCCAATAATAATAACAAAATAAACCAATATTAACTAATTTTTTTTTGTGCTAAGCATAGAACTATCCTTAAATGTTTGGCAAATGCATCAGCTGTCTGGGCTTTAGGTTCCTTGTGGGGAAATCAAAGAGCTTAGATTGAAATAGCTTGTCCAACCATTGGTTCACAAGTGTAACAGTCTGTATAACTAAAGATAATATAAATATCTATTGAAATTTCTATTACTTAAATCAAAAATAAAATAATTATTTAAAACATGTTTCATTTGGAAGGGAATCATTTAAAATCCTTCATGTGTCCTTAAATGAGCATATTCAGTTCCTAGAGAAGGTCAGATGAGCTGGCTCATGGCTCAGTCATTTGGTTTTTGACTTACTTAATAACCCCTAGCTAGTACATTAGTTTTAAACAGCACATTGGGTTTTTTTTAATGCATAGTCAAATATTGCTTAATTTATATCCATAATTGACCATTCGTTAAAGGCAGGAAGCACAAGAAACACTGATGTTGAAATGCAATAAGGAAACTAGGAGCATAATGATATAATTCTGCAAATTTTGTTCAATTTTCCCTTCATCAGATCAACATTCTTGTGTATATTTAGTACTTCGAAAATCAATTTGAAAAGCATAAACTACTGTAATGATTATTAAATATGGCTTTGAATTATGAGAAATAAAATAATTATCCATCATACAATATGTTATATGCAGACTTTTCAAGAAACAGTTTGAACTGCCTCTTATCTATCCAGTTAGAATCAAAATGTAATAAGTATAAAAAATAAA